>NC_054699.1:34752935-35052935 GCF_016097555.1 Gigantopelta aegis
TTCATATCCTGGTACACACTTCAACATAGATCGTAGAAGGAAAACAGGAAGAAACGTTTGACAGGTCTAACAAGATACTATTGTATTTTAAATGATTGAATGATAAAGAAAATATCTTCTAAGTATTACATGATTTAATCTGATATACACAGTGAATATGATTTATATAATACAAGGTAGCAGAAACATGCAAAATTAATCTTAATTTAAAAAACAATACCGATCTCCCCAGTATGTTTTTTTCTATAACATGTCAATGCAATCAATATGCCTTTGTTAATAGGTTTTTAATCACTTTTAGAAAAGGAATTGGTTATAGTGTTGTCCTGTCTGTGGGGAAACAGTCCATAGCTGCGGCAAAACTGATTGTTCTCATGCTAACTATTAACCTCTGTCCTGACTAAATAGTTAAGCCATGCCCTGAACAGCATGCTTGAACCCTAAATGAACACAGACATAAATATAAGTCATATATATCACCATCAAATTCACAACCAACATCATCAACATCATAAAATTCCTAACATCAGGTTTATCAAGAGGTCGTAAAAATGGTCTTTAAAAACATGTATTATACAATCATCATCATCATCATCATCATCATCATCATACTGTAGTCATTATCACCATCATCGCCACCACCATCATCATCACCACCACCACCACCATCAGCATTATCACCACCACCACCATCATGATCACCACCACCATCACCATCATCATCACCACCACCATCATGGTGATCACCACCATCATCATCATGATCACCACCACCATCATCATCATTATCATGATCATCACCACCACCATCATCATCATCACCACCACAATCATCACCATCATCATCATGATCATCATCATCATCAACATAATTATATTATATCACCATCACCAACATCACCACCACCACCACCATTATCATGTTTAAACAGTTATCAAAAAGAGTAAGTGAACTTTTATTCCTGGTTTTCTTCCCAAACGAAATAAAGAAAGATAGAGAGAGAGTGAGCTTGATTTTCTATGACGACACAGTCAACATATATTATATATACATTTCCTAGTTACCGACCCCTGCACCAAACGATTGCCCCTCTCTCTCTCTCTTATGTGCCGTAAGCGCTGTTTATTAATATCCATAGAGACGGGAAGATTTCCCACATGGAACATTCCCTGACAACCGCAGACCTGAACACCACTCTTTAATGGGCACACTACAAAGAAAGCCCTCTGGGCTGGTTTTCTATGGTAATTGTCCGTGGCATGCCGGTATTAGACTCGCTACCTAATCAGCTGATTAAGACTCGCTTTAATGAGAGAAAAGAAAGGTAGTTATGGAGGGGTGGGGGGGGGATATGTGTAATCAATGTCTTTACGTGAGATCACAGCCATAATTAATCACCGGCTTCCCTGAACCATTCAAGGTTCATGTCATGTCGACGTCTGAGTGAGGAAAAAAAAAATTGATTTCATCGGCAAGTATTAGGATGTTGTTAATCAAATTGTGGAATTATAGGAAATGGAGCAATCAAAGAGAGGGGGTTTTAGTCTGTGATAATTTGACAGGCTTATGAGTTTGACTAATAAAAGAAGAAGAAGAAGTCAACAGTCAAGTAATTGAGGGAGAAAAAGACATCGACTCTAAAGTGATGTCTTCAGTGGCAATATGGCGGGGACTGATAAGGTCCAGTACAATATATATGAGATACCGTTAGTTTATTAACACTTTAATTAATTCGCATTGCATCGTCCTGTGAGGAAAGGAAAAGAATGTTCAATGTTAAAAAGTTTAACGACACCACTAGAGCACATTGATTGATTAATCATCGGCTACTGGGTGTCAAACATTTTGTAATTCTGACTCGAAGTCATCAAAGGAAACCTACTACATTTTTCCATTAGCAGCAAAGGATCTTTTATATGCACCATCCCACAGACAAGAAAGCACATACATGTACCACAGCCTCTGACCCAGTTGTGTGACCGGCGTCGGTGGCATCGTGGTTAGGCCATCGGTCTAGAGGCTGGTAGGTACTGGGTTCGCATCCCAGTCGAGGCATGGGATTTTTAATCCAGATACCGACTCCAAACCCTGAGTGAGTGCTCCGCAAGGCTCAATGGGTAGGTGTAAACCACTTGCACCGACCAGTGATCCATAACTGGTTCAACAAAGGCCATGGTTTGTGCTATCCTGTCTGTGGGAAGCACAAATAAAAGATCCTTTGCTGCTAATCGGAAGAGTAGCCCATATAGTGGCGACAGCGGGTTTCCTCTCAAAATCTGTGTGGTCCTTAACCATATGTCTGACGCCATATAACTGTAAAATAAAATGTGTTGAATGCGTCGTTAAATAAAACACTTCTTGCTTTCTTTCTTTTTGACCCAGTTGTGGTGCACTGACTGGAACGAGAAAAACTCCAATTAGTTGAATGGATCCACTATAGGTAGACTACTAAATCAAATAAAATCCGACTGGGTCAAACTTCGAGGTGCGCCTAACTTTTGATAGAGAAGTCCTGTGATTGGTTATAATTGTGATTGGTTATAATTGTGAGTGTGCATGTTGGGTGTAAACAAAATTAGTTTCATCTGGGCAAAAAATGTCTGCAATTTTATTTCATCTAGTACCACTATGTCAAGTAGCCATGTGAGGGGTGGTAGTATTTATATCCGTGGTGTTTATGTCGATTGATACGCTGTAGGTAGGAGTTGATAGTTGTTGTCTATGAGATTTGATTTAGTAGTATACGCCCTAGAATGTGTAAAGCCACTATACTAATGAGTTGTTTTCCTTCTTCTTTTTTTTAAATCACTAACTACTAGAACTAACAACTAACTCCTACTAGAACTAACAATTAACTCCTGTTCCAGAAAGACAATTTATTTATATTGAAATCAAAACAAGCATTGTGATAGAACTGCTAAAACAATACAATGCACATTTCCTCTACTGGGGCCAACACATTTTCCTATCTCCTAAGTTCAAGGGCCACAATTCTGTGAAAAATGGATAAACCGCTATGGAAGTTAACCTTGATCTGTGACAGTACATGATAAAGCTATACACAGAATATCTCAACATCTTTAGGCATTGCAAAAAAAAGTAATGAAAACTAATTTTCATATCTCCTAAGTTCAAGTGAAAAATGAGTAAATCGCCAAGTCAAACTTGATCTGTAAAAGTACATGATAAAGTTATAAACAGAATATCTCAATATCTTAAGGCATTGCGAAAAACCTTTTGAAAACAAATTTTTATATCTCCAAACTTCAAGGGCCATAACTGTGAAAAATAGTAAATTGCCATGAAAGTCAAACTTGATCTGTAACAATACATGATAAAGCCATACACAACATTTTTGCTCCATATCTCAATGAATTGTAGGAAAAAACATTCAAAAAATTATATGTGGGACAGACAGACACAAAGACCGATAGACATGGACAGACAGAGGACTGAGACGAAACCTATAGTCCCCTTCGGTCGGACTGGTAGGGGACTAATACGGAATCCACCTCCGCAATAGTTACTGGCATGCCATGGGCAAAAAGAAAGAAAGAAATGTTTTATTTAATGACGCACTCAACACATTTTATTTACGGTTATATGGCGTCAGACATATGGTTAAGGACCACACTGATATTGAGAGAGGAAACCCACTGTCGCCAGTTCATGGGCTACTCTTTTCGATTAGCAGCAAGGGATCTTTCACATGCACCATCCCATGGACAGGTTAGTACATACCACAGCCTTTGTTACACCAGTTGTGGAGCACTGGCTGGAATGAGAAATAGCCCAAATGGGTCCACCTGCGGGGATCGTTCCTAGACTGACCGTGCATCAGGCAGGCGCTTAACTACTGGGCTACGTCCCGCTCCGTCAAAATCTATAGTCCCCTTTGGTTGGACTGGTAGGGGACTGTGGCATGGTGTCTATAAACGATCCCTTGCAACTAATGGAAACATATAGCGGGTGTCCTCTCTAAGGCGATATGTCACAATTACCAAATGTTTGACATTCCATAGCTGATGATTAATAAATCAACGTGCTCTAATGGTGTCATTAAACAAAACAAACTTTTAACATCAGAGATTTATTCACAATTTTTTCCCAGGATCCCATGTTTGATGGGATCCTGGGAAAATTAGCATACATAGTGTGTGTGTATATATATATATATATATATATATATATATATATATATATATATATATATATATATATATATATATATATAAGTAGGGGAATCTGAAATATTAATGTTAATATCAACTATTAGACCGAACATACGTTTTGACCACAGAGATCCTAGTAAAGAACATTCAGGTCTGTTTATGAACACACCGAAACACATTCTATAGTTTGCACGTGCATCATGCAGTTGTCCCGTACATGTGTGTGGGGTGTCATTCTTGATTTTGACAATATCCAGGAAGGTCCATTAATCACTGTGGAACATTATTCTGTCAATCTTTTTCCTTCTGTTGATCATACAGTTGCTATTGTTTTGTTTTTAGTCATTTTTATTGTTTAAATGTGCGATTTACTGATTAAATGTCAACTTTCAAATTTCACTTCTGACCTCAATCGTCCTTCAAGATCTTTGGCCGTCATAAAACCTACTGTAATACTTAACTACTGGTTGTAATGTTTGCCCAATTAATTCACTACTATCATATAACCATTCCCCACAGCTAATATACCTTACAATTTTGGCAATTGTAAATTCTTATTAGAATTCCCCTACTTTTTTTGAAGAGTATATATTGGGAACTTTTAGTATTCAAATTGGTTATTTTCACAGCCAATTTCTTTTAGGAAGGGGCCTATGATCGGACCCCCAGAATACCTAAAGACAGTTTATTCCCCACCAAAAAACCTTTTTTTTGGGAGGGTGGGTGGGGTGAGAAGGGATACTTTAAATTACAAGGAGTGTGTCTGTGTCTGTGTGTGTGTGTGTGTGTGTGTGTGTGTGTGTGTGTGTGTGTGTGTGTGTGTGCGTCTGTGCATGCGTGCGTGCGTGCATCAGTGTGCTTTTACAATCTTTGTATCTTACTGATGACCTGTTCAACATCTTTTCAAGTTTCAACCCTTACAATAATTACTTACTGCTAGCAAATCTGATATAACTTCACAATAAACTAAAGGATCTTGGCAATACTGACAAGACTACAGAGCACTCATTGCAAGAGACCGACACGAGGGCAAAACAGCAGACTCTAAGTCATGAACTCTCACAGCCTGTCTGGCAGTTCCTCTGATGTCTAATTCTATCACTACTAACTCAAGTTTATGCAAGATGGCATCAAGCATCTCATTAATATTGTGCTGCTCGCCTGTCATTCTTAATCCATACCACTAAATGGAGATTCATTTCAACTTATTTTCCTACTTATATCCAATTAAGGTTCAAGTACGCTGTCCTGGGCACATACCTCAGCTATTTGTGCTGTCTGTCAGGACAGTGAGTTAGTTGTTAGTGGTTAGTGAGAGAAAACAGGGTGTAGTGGCCTCACGCCTATCCACTGAGTCGTTAAAACTCACTCTGGGTGGGAGCCGATACTGGGCTACAAACCCTGTATCTACTAGCTTTATGTCCGATGGCTTAACCACGATGCCATCGAGGCCGGTACTGAACTGAGAGAACTATCCACGATGCCATCGAGGCCGGTACTGAACTGAGAGAACTAACCACGATGCCATCGAGGCCGGTACTGAACTGAGAGAACTAACCACGATGCCATCGAGGCCGGTACTGAACTGAGAGAACTAACCACGATGCCATCGAGGCCGGTACTGAACTGAGAGAACTATCCACGATGCCATCGAGGCCGGTACTGAACTGAGAGAACTATCCACGATGCCATCGAGGCCGGTACTGAACTGAGAGAACTATCCACGATGCCATCGAGGCCGGTACTGAACTGAGAGAACTAACCACGATGCCATCGAGGCCGGTACTGAACTGAGAGAACTATCCACGATGCCATCGAGGCCGGTACTGAACTGAGAGAACTAACCACGATGCCATCGAGGCCGGTACTGAACTGAGAGAACTATCCACGATGCCATCGAGGCCGGTACTGAACTGAGAGAACTATCCACGATGCCATCGAGGCCGGTACTGAACTGAGAGAACTATCCACGATGCCATCGAGGCCGGTACTGAACTGAGAGAACTAACCACGATGCCATCGAGGCCGGTACTGAACTGAGAGAACTATCCACGATGCCATCGAGGCCGGTACTGAACTGAGAGAACTATCCACGATGCCATCGAGGCCGGTACTGAACTGAGAGAACTATCCACGATGCCATCGAGGCCGGTACTGAACTGAGAGAACTAACCACGATGCCATCGAGGCCGGTACTGAACTGAGAGAACTAACCACGATGCCATCGAGGCCGGTACTGAACTGAGAGAACTATCCACGATGCCATCGAGGCCGGTACTGAACTGAGAGAACTAACCACGATGCCATCGAGGCCGGTACTGAACTGAGAGAACTAACCACGATGCCATCGAGGCCGGTACTGAACTGAGAGAACTAACCACGATGCCATCGAGGCCGGTACTGAACTGAGAGAACTATCCACATGGTACCTTGCCTTTTATACCTTTTATGCAGAACACTCTATAACTTCAAATTACCTCCCTTGTTATTTCCTGTACTAGGAAAAATAAATTTCATATAGATTTCTGCTACAGTGCTATCAAACAACTAGAGCACAATGATTTATTAATCATCGGCTATTGAATGTCAAACATACAGTAATTTTGAAGTAAAGTTTTAGTGATAGATGCACAGTTGGTCTAGGATTGATCCCCACTGGTTGGCCCATTGGAATATTTCATGTTCCAGTCACTGCACCACAATAGGTATAACAAAGGCAGTGGCATGTACTATCCAGTCTGTGGGATGGTGCATATAAAAACTTCATTTCTGCTGATCGAAGAGATTAGCCTATTGAGTGGTGGCAGTGGATTTCTTCTCTAATTATTGCTGTGGTCTTTAACCATAATCTAATGCCAAATAGTCATAATTATAAAGTGTTGAATGTGTGTCATTACATTAAAAAAAATATATATCTTTTTCTCAAATAATATGCATGTCATGTCACATACTACGTACTTTGCATATAAACAATATATAACAATGGCTGAATGATGAAAAAAAAGAAAGAAATGTTTTATTTAACAATGCACTCAACACATTTTATTTACGGTTATATGGCGTCAGACATATGGTTAAGGACCACACAGATTTTGAGAGGAAACTTGCTGTCGCCACTACATGGGCTACTCTTTCCGATTAGCAGCAAGGGATCTTTTATTTACGCTTCCCACAGGCAGGATAGCACAAAACATGGCCTTTGTTGAACCAGTTATGGACCACTGGTCGGTGTAAGTGGTTTACACCTACCCATTGAGCCTTGCGGAGCACTCTCTCAGGGTTTGGAGTCAGTATCTGGATTAAAAATCCCATGCCTTGACTGGGATCCGAACCCAGTACCTACCAGCCTGTAGACCGATGGCCTAACCACGACGCCACTGAGGTCGGTGGCTGAATGATGAGATCAATTAATCAATAAAAAGGATGCATTACAATCTAGGTACATTTGTATGTGTGCTAGATAATTTTTCTAACATGGTTTTCCAGCACCTTTCTTACTAGCTGATGAATATGAGAGAGAGAGAGAGAGAGAGAGAGAGAGAGAGAGAGAGAGAGAGAGAGAGAGAGAGAGAGAGAGAGAGAGAGAGAGACAGACAGACAGACAGAGAGATAGACAAACAGACACAGAGAGAGAGAGAGAGACACGGACAGAGATTATTTTGTTTAACGACATCAATAGAAAACATTGATTTATGAATTATCAGCTATTGGTTCTCAAACATTTGGTAATTTTGACTTAAAAACCAACTAAAAAATTTTTTTTCATTAGTAGCAAGGGATTTTTTATATACCAGTTGTGGTGCAAGAGTTATAGTTCCATAGGCCCATGGATAGAGATCTATCTCATACCAACTGCACATCAGGAGAGTGCTTTACCACTGGGCTACGTACCGCCCCTTGTGTATGTCAGGGGTTCTAGAATATTTTTAAAATTAACTTGCCATAGGGCCAGTGGATTTGAATATTCACTGGCCATGGTGAAAAATTCACTTGCCCAATTTTAACTGTTGACGAAACAAAAAAAACAGTAAATTAAAATAATTAACTTTTTAACGTCCATTTTTCATACTGAGATCATGTTTAATCAATTTGTCAATTTATACAACAAATAGGCTCATTGAGCATGCTTTATGGTTTGTTTAGAAAAATATGCAAATAATTTTCATCAGTTTAGAATAAAGTTACCGTACTTATTAAAAAATTTAAATAATTGTTTCCACTAAAACCACCTAAGTTATAAAAAATAATCCATGTTACCGAGATATTACAACAGTTAACATCATTATTTATTTACTTATGAATGGGAACTCACCCCCACCCACCCACCCCCACAAAAAACAAAATGAGAAAAGAAACAATTAAGAACCTTTATTAGCATAAAGTGTACATGTATTGCAGTTTAAGGCTTACCCTCTCCCCCCCCCCCCCCCCCCCCCCCCAACACACACACAACATATTAGTAATTTTTCAATTTGGGTACTTTGTTAAATTTATCTATTTCATGATACAGTGTTCCTAAGCTTTTAAAAAAAAAACTTTTTGCAATTTATGTCATATTTTATAAATTAAATTAATAATTTACACATTTAAAGTATTTGTAAATAGTGACATGCAACCTTTAAAACTAATAAAAGACTGGTTACCGTTTTGCATATTATTAGTATTAGAGTAACAAATCTTTGGATTCCGGTGTAAAATAACAAAATGGCGGCAAAACAATGAACTTTTGTTTTTCCAATGTTTACACTTTATAACTTTAATAAAGTTATATCAGTAGATATATTGATGTCGTGGATGGGTCAGAGATTACTGATGGCCAACTGTTTGTTAGTGAAATATTGCATGTGATAGCAAATCGAAAGAAGTGACTTGTAGATGTCTCTTTTGTTTTTGTATGATCGTAGGACATAGCGTTGTATATTTGTTTTTTGTTGTTTTTTGTGGTTTTTTTATAACCACTTGCCATCGGGATTGCACAAAATAACTTTTACTGGCCCGAATCCAAAAAACACTGGCCTCAGACATCGGGCCACCGTATTCTAGAAGGCCTGTGTCTGTACAATACAAGTGAGACAAAGTTTGAAAACCATTGTAATAAATATTTGTAATGTTTATTGTTATTGTGTGATTAACTAGTCTGGCAACCTGACTCGAACATAAATCATCTTCCGTATCTGTGTAATCAACCAATTGTACACTGGTAATCTAGGCCAGTGGCTATATGTCAGCAGTACAGGACCATGTCACTATGTCACCATTATAGGTAATCTAGGCCAGTGGCTATATGTCACCATGTCACTATGTCACCATTGTAGGTAATCTAGGCCAGAGGCTATATGTCACCAGTATTGGAAAATGTCACTACGTCACCATTATAGGTAATCTAGGCCAGTGGCTATATGTCACCAGTATTGGAAAATGTCACTACGTCACCATTATAGGTAATCTAGGCCAGTGGCTATATGTCACCAGTATTGGAAAATGTCACTACGTCACCAGTATAGGTAATCTAGGCCAGTGGCTATATGTCACCAGTATTGGAAAATGTCACTACGTCACCATTATAGGTAATCTAGGCCAGTGGCTATATGTCACCAGTATTGGAAAATGTCACTACGTCACCAGTATAGGTAATCTAGGCCAGTGGCTATATGTCACCAGTATTGGAAAATGTCACTATGTCACCATTATAGGTAATCTAGGCCAGTGGCTATATGTCACCAGTATTGGACCATGTCACTACGTCACCATTATAGGTAATCCAGGCCAGTGACTATATGTCACCAGTACAGGACCATGTCACCATGTCACTATGTCACCAGTATAGGTAATCTAGGCCAGTGGCTATATGTCACCAGTATTGGACCATGTCACTACGTCACCATTATAGGTAATCTAGGCCAGTGGCTATATGTCACCAGTACAGGACCATGTCACCATGTCACTATGTCACCAGTATAGGTAATCTAGGCCAGTGGCTATATGTCACCAGTACAGGACCATGTCACCATGTCACTATGTCACCATTATAGGTAATCTAGGCCTGTGGCTATATGTCACCAGTACAGGACCATGTCACGATGTCACCATTATAGGTAATCTAGGCCAGTGGCTATATGTCACCAGTATTGGAACATGTCACTATGTCACCATTATAGGTAATCTAGGCCAGTGGCTATATGTCACCAGTATTGGACCATGTCACTATGTCACCAGTATAGGTAATCTAGGCCAGTGGCTATATGTCACCAGTACAGGACCATGTCACTATGTCACCAGTATAGGTGATCTAGGCCAGTGGCTATATGTCACCAGTATTGGACCATGTCACTACGTCACCATTATAGGTAATCTAGGCCAGTGACTATATGTCACCAGTACAGGACCATGTCACCATGTCACTATGTCACCAGTATAGGTAATCTAGGCCAGTGGCTATATGTCACCAGTATTGGACCATGTCACTACGTCACCATTATAGGTAATCTAGGCCAGTGGCTATATGTCACCAGTACAGGACCATGTCACCATGTCACTATGTCACCTGTATAGGTAATCTAGGCCAGTGGCTATATGTCACCAGTACAGGACCATGTCACTATGTCACCAGTATAGGTAATCTAGGCCAGTGGCTACCGTATATCTTCGCCTGTAAGTCGATCTCGGCTATAAGTCGAGTCCCTAATTTCAAGCCCTGAAAACGTATTTTTTTATTGACCCGTTTATAAGTCGACCCATGAAAAACTACTTATAAATATTGAAATATTTCTTATTTTCAGCACATGAGAACAATAATATTTGAACAAAAGAAAATTATTTTACAAACTTCGGTTTTCACGTTTTGTACATCGCAATATAATCAGACTATTCCAATCAAACTATCATTATTACATAGCATCAAAACGAAATATTCCCTTAGTAGAGAGTGAAAGCTGTTTGACTGTTACTGTATAGTACTGTACAGATGGTTTTGTGCACAGACAACGACTTTATTTATAAACACTGACAACAGATCACTACGATAAAACTGAAAGTATCACGTTTTGCCGCCATATTAATACATGTAAGGAGGATAACTCTGGAAAGTACACTGGTTTTTGTACCAAATGATGTGTGTCCCTATTGCTCTAGATGGTGAACTGCAGAGATCAGTCTATTTTAAGGGAAAGCTCAGTAATATTCATGAAGTTAATCACCGCCAAAACATTGTTTGAACAACCATTAATGCCAGTGACCAGATTTCAAAATAAACTCAGGCAACAGGTAGTTAGTATTGTTTACATTTTTACTATTAGTGATGGCTGTTAATTTAACTAAGTGGACTGTTGTCTTGGCATGTGAGTGAGATCGTACGCCTTTTCGCATAACCAAAACCGTTCTAATGCCAAAAAAAATAGGTTATAAAAAATAAATGTGTCAAATTAACATATTTGAGTATAAATACATGGCATACTTCAACAATAAAACTTGTAAAATAATCCCCAAAACAGTAATTTTTTTTTTTGAATTTTTTTTACCCTCTTATAAGTCGACCCCCCAAGTTGTAAAATAATTTTTGGGTGAAAAAAATTCGACTTATAGGCGAAGATATACGGTATATGTCACCAGTACAGGACCATGTCACCATGTCACTATGTCACCATTATAGGTAATCTAGGCCAGTGGCTATATGTCACCAGTACAGGACCATGTCACGATGTCACCATTATAGGTAATCTAGGCCAGTGGCTATATGTCACCAGTACAGGACCATGTCACTACGTCACCATTATAGGTAATCTAGGCCAGTGGCTATACGTCACCAGTACAGGACCATGTCACTATGTCACCAGTAAAGGTAATTTAGGCCAGTGGCTATATGTCACCAGTACAGGACCATGTCACCATGTCACTATGTCACCATTATAGGTAATCTAGGCCAGTGGCTATACGTCACCAGTACAGGACCATGTCACTATGTCACCAGTAAAGGTAATTTAGGCCAGTGGCTATATGTCACCAGTACAGGACCATGTCACCATGTCACTATGTCACCATTATAGGTAATCTAGGCCAGTGGCTATACGTCACCAGTACAGGACCATGTCACTACGTCACCATTATAGGTAATCTAGGCCAGTGGCTATACGTCACCAGTACAGGACCATGTCACTATGTCACCAGTATAGGTAATCTAGGCCAGTGGCTATATGTCACCAGTACAGGACCATGTCACCATGTCACTATGTCACCATTATAGGTAATCTAGGCCAGTGGCTATATGTCACCAATACAGGACCATGTCACTATGTCACCATTATAGGTAATCTAGGCCAGTGGCTATATGTCACCAGTATTGGACCATGTCACTATGTCACCAGTATAGGTAACCTAGGCCAGTGGCTATACGTCACCAGTACAGGACCATGTCACTATGTCACCAGTATAGGTAATCTAGGCCAGTAGCTATATGTCACCAGTACAGGACCATGTCACTATGTCACCATTATAGGTAATCTAGGCCTGTGGCTATATGTCACCAGTACAGGACCATGTCACGATGTCACCATTATAGGTAATCTAGGCCAGTGGCTATATGTCACCAGTACAGGACCATGTCACCATGTCACTATGTCACCATTATAGGTAATCTAGGCCAGTGGCTATATGTCACCAGTACAGGACCATGTCACTACGTCACCATTATAGGTAATCTAGGCCAGTGGCTATATGTCACCAGTACAGGACCATGTCACTACGTCACCATTATAGGTAATCTAGGCCAGTGGCTATACGTCACCAGTACAGGACCATGTCACTATGTCACCAGTATATCTAGGCCAGTGGCTATATGTCACCAGTACAGGACCATGTCACCATGTCACTATGTCACCATTATAGGTAATCTAGGCCAGTGGCTATATGTCACCAGTACAGGACCATGTCACTACGTCACCATTATAGGTAATCTAGGCCAGTGGCTATACGTCACCAGTACAGGACCATGTCACTATGTCACCAGTACAGGTAATCTAGGCCAGTGGCTATATGTCACCAGTACAGGACCATGTCACCATGTCACTATGTCACCATTATAGGTAATCTAGGCCAGTGGCTATATGTCACCAGTATTGGAACATGTCACTATGTCACCATTATAGGTAATCTAGGCCAGTGGCTATATGTCACCAGTACAGGACCATGTCATTATGTCACCAGTATAGGTAATCTAGGCCAGTGGCTATATGTCACCAGTACAGGACCATGTCACCATGTCACTATGTCACCATTATAGGTAATCTAGGCCAGTGGCTATATGTCACCAGTACAGGACCATGTCACCATGTCACTATGTCACCATTATAGGTAATCTAGGCCAGTGGCTATATGTCACCAGTACAGGACCATGTCACCATGTCACCATTATAGGTAATCTAGGCCAGTGACTATATGTCACCAGTACAGGACCATGTCACTATGTCACCATTATAGGTAATCTAGGCCAGTGGCTATGTCACCAGTACAGGACCATGTCACCATGTCACTATGTCACCATTATAGGTAATCTAGGCCAGTGGCTATATGTCACCAGTACAGGACCATGTCACCATGTCACTATGTCACCAGTATAGGTAATCTAGGCCAGTGGCTATATGTCACCAGTACAGGACCATGTCACCATGTCACTATGTCACCATTATAGGTAATCTAGGCCAGTGGCTATATGTCACCAGTATTGGACCATGTCACTATGTCACCAGTATAGGTAATCTAGGCCAGTGGCTATACGTCACCAGTACAGGACCATGTCACTATGTCACCAGTATAGGTAATCTAGGCCAATGGCTATATGTCACCAGTACAGGACCATGTCACTACGTCACCATTATAGGTAATCTAGGCCAGTGGCTACATGTCACCAGTACAGGACCATGTCACGGTGTCACCATTATAGGTAATCTAGGCCAGTGGCTATATGTCACCAGTACAGGACTATGTCACGGTGTCACCATTATAGGTAATCTAGGCCAGTGGCTATATGTCACCAGTACAGGACCATGTCACTACGTCACCATTATAGGTAATCTAGGCCAGTGGCTATATGTCACCAGTACAGGACCATGTCACTACATCACCATTATAGGTAATCTAGGCCAGTGGCTATATGTCACCAGTACAGGACCATGTCACTACGTCACCATTATCGGTAATCTAGGCCAGTGGCTATATGTCACCAGTACAGGACCATGTCACCATGTCACTATGTCACCATTATAGGTAATCTAGGCCAGTGGCTATATGTCACCAGTATTGGACCATGTCACTATGTCACCAGTATAGGTAATCTAGGCCAGTGGCTATACGTCACCAGTACAGGACCATGTCACTATGTCACCAGTATAGGTAATCTAGGCCAGTGGCTATATGTCACCAGTACAGGACCATGTCACCATGTCACTATGTCACCATTATAGGTAATCTAGGCCTGTGGCTATATGTCACCAGTACAGGACCATGTTACGATGTCACCATTATAGGTAATCTAGGCCAGTGGCTATATGTCACCAGTACAGGACCATGTCACTACGTCACCATTATAGGTAATCTAGGCCAGTGGCTATACGTCACCAGTACAGGACCATGTCACTATGTCACCAGTATATCTAGGCCAGTGGCTATATGTCACCAGTACAGGACCATGTCACCATGTCACTATGTCACCATTATAGGTAATCTAGGCCAGTGGCTATATGTCACCAGTACAGGACCATGTCACTACGTCACCATTATAGGTAATCTAGGCCAGTGGCTATATGTCACCAGTACAGGACCATGTCACTACGTCACCATTATAGGTAATCTAGGCCAGTGGCTATATGTCACCAGTACAGGACCATGTCACTACGTCACCATTATAGGTAATCTAGGCCAGTGGCTATATGTCACCAGTACAGGACCATGTCACTACGTCACCATTATAGGTAATCTAGGCCAGTGGCTATATGTCACTAGTACAGGACTTGGAAAGGAAATGTTTTATTTAACGACGCACTCAACGCATTTTATTTACGGTTATATGGCGTCAGACATATGGTTAAGGACCACACAGATTTTGAGAAGAAACCCGCTGTCGCCATTACATGGGCTACTCTTCCGATTGGCAGCAAGGGATCTTTTATTTGCGCTTCCCACAGGCAGGATAGCACAAACCATGGCCTTTGTTGAACCAGTTATGGATCACTGGTCGGTGCAAGTGGTTTACACCTACCCATTGAGCCTTGCGAAGCACTCACTCAGGGTTTGTAGTCGGTATCTGGATTAAAAATCCCATGCCTCGACTGGGATCCAATACCTACCAGCCTGTAGACCGATGGCCTGCCACGACGCCACCGAGGCCGGTTGGGTACAGGACCATGTCACTACGTCACCATTATAGGTAATCTAGGCCAGTGGCTATATGTCACCAGTACAGGACCATGTCACCATGTCACTACGTCACCATTATAGGTAATTTAGGCCAATGGCTATATGTCACCAGTACAGGACCATGTCACTACGTCACCATTATAGGTAATCTAGGCCAGTGGCTATATGTCACCAGTACAGGACCATGTCACGGTGTCACCATTATAGGTAATCTAGGCCAGTGGCTATATGTCACCAGTACAGGACTATGTCACGGTGTCACCATTATAGGTAATCTAGGCCAGTGGCTATATGTCACCAGTACAGGACCATGTCACTACGTCACCATTATAGGTAATCTAGGCCAGTGGCTATATGTCACCAGTACAGGACCATGTCACTACATCACCATTATAGGTAATCTAGGCCAGTGGCTATATGTCACCAGTACAGAACCATGTCACTACGTCACCATTATCGGTAATCTAGGCCAGTGGCTATATGTCACCAGTACAGGACCATGTCACCATGTCACTATGTCACCATTATAGGTAATCTAGGCCAGTGGCTATATGTCACCAGTATTGGACCATGTCACTATGTCACCAGTATAGGTAATCTAGGCCAGTGGCTATACGTCACCAGTACAGGACCATGTCACTATGTCACCAGTATAGGTAATCTAGGCCAGTGGCTATATGTCACCAGTACAGGACCATGTCACCATGTCACTATGTCACCATTATAGGTAATCTAGGCCTGTGGCTATATGTCACCAGTACAGGACCATGTCACTACGTCACCATTATAGGTAATCTAGGCCAGTGGCTATATGTCACCAGTACAGGACCATGTCACTACATCACCATTATAGGTAATCTAGGCCAGTGGCTATATGTCACCAGTACAGGACCATGTCACTACGTCACCATTATAGGTAATTTAGGCCAATGGCTATATGTCACCAGTACAGGACCATGTCACTACGTCACCATTATAGGTAATCTAGGCCAGTGGCTATATGTCACCAGTACAGGACCATGTCACGGTGTCACCATTATAGGTAATCTAGGCCAGTGGCTATATGTCACCAGTACAGGACCATGTCACGGTGTCACCATTATAGGTAATCTAGGCCAGTGGCTATATGTCACCAGTACAGGACCATGTCACTACGTCACCATTATAGGTAATCTAGGCCAGTGGCTATATGTCACCAGTACAGGACCATGTCACTACATCACCATTATAGGTAATCTAGGCCAGTGGCTATATGTCACCAGTACAGGACCATGTCACTACGTCACCATTATCGGTAATCTAGGCCAGTGGCTATATGTCACCAGTACAGGACCATGTCACGGTGTCACCATTATCGGTAATCTAGGCCAGTGGCTATATGTCACCAGTACAGGACCATGTCACAGTGTCACCATTATAGGTAATCTAGGCCAGTGGCTATATGTCACCAGTACAGGACCATGTCACGATGTCACCATTATAGGTAATCTAGGCCAGTGGCTATATGTCACCAGTACAGGACCATGTCACTATGTCACCAGTATAGGTAATCTAGGCCAGTGGCTATATGTCACCAGTACAGGACCATGTCACCATGTCACTATGTCACCATTATAGGTAATCTAGGCCAGTGGCTATATGTCACCAGTACAGGACCATGTCACTATGTCACCATTATAGGTAATTTAGGACAATCTATATGCTATAGATATTTTTGTTGGACGATCTATATGCTATAGATATTTTTGTTGGACGATCTATAGACTATAGATATTTTTGTTGCATGATCTATATCCTATAGATATTTTTGCTGGAGGATCTATATCCTATAGATATTTTTGTTGGAGGATCTATATCCTATAGATATTTTTGTTGGATGATCTATACAGTATAAATATTTTTGTTGGATGATCTATATCCTATAGATATTTTTGTTGGATGATCTATATGCTATAGATATTTTTGTTGGACGATCTATATGCTATAGATATTTTTGTTGGACGATCTATATGCTATAGATATTTTTGTTGAACGATCTATATGCTATAGATATTTTTGTTGGAGGATCTATATACTATAGATATTTTTGTTGGAGGATCTATATACTATAGATATTTTTGTTGGACGATCTATATACTATAGATATTTTTGTTGAAGGATCTATATGCTATAGAAATTTTTATTGGATGATCTATATGCTATAGATATTTTTGTTGGAGGATCTATATACTGTAGATATTTTTGTTGAATGATCTATATACTATAGACATTTTTGTTGAATGATCTATATACTATAGATATTTTTGTTGAATGATCTATATGCTATAGATATTTTTGTTGAACTATCTATATGCTATAGATATTTTGGTTGGATGATCTATATGCTATAGATATTTTTGTTGCAGGATCTATATACTATAGATATTTTTGTTGGACGATCTATATGCTATAGATATTTTGGTTGGACAATCTATATACCATAGATATTTTTGTTGAAGGATCTATATGCTATAGATATTTAGGTTGGATGATCTATACACTATAGATATTTTTGTTGAAGGATTTATATGCTATAGATATTTTTGTTGGATGATCTATATGCTATAGATATTTTGGTTGGATGATCTACATGTATATGCTATAGATATTTTGGTTGGACGATCTATATGCTATAGATATTTTGATTGGAGGATCTATATACTATAGATATTTTGGGATTCCATCTCAAAATCTGACACTTCCAAGCTAAAATCATGGATTCAGGAAAGAATGGAATCCTGCTGAATTCTCAGCATGATGGTTCTATTGATGTGTGTATCATCAGGGTTACACGTAGGCAGGTATGAAAGGAAAAGATAACTAAATTCGTAGAACCTACCCTGGTGAAACTGACAACAGATGTACAGTACCAGGGAATAAGTGGTTTTCAATTTCTTTTATTATTATATTACAAATAGTGTTCATTAGACATATAGGACAATCAATGATAATTTTGAATCAGACTATAGCTAAAATTGGCCATGCTGTAAGTGCAATCTTCAAAGTCTGTGTGCAGCCATTTTGCATTGTGTCACTCGGAGGGAAATTCAAAGTATGCTTGGATGTTATGTTAACAGATAAAATAAGACATTCATTTTATTTATGGATTTATATATTACAATAAGGTATGTATTGAAGCTTCTATGTAAACTTGTATAAGTTGATGTACAAGGTTGATCATTACAACATTGACTGACACGTGTTGACAGGTGATACAAAAACATGTTGATCGAGGCTGGCAAAAGTATACTTTTAGTGCATTAATTCAGAGTTTTTTCAATAAAATTATCGACCAGTTTTATACATATATTCATAATCAAGATGTGTTGTTTTAACAACAGTTTTGTGAATTAAATTAACGTTGTTTGTTTGTTTATAAAAATTATAAAGACGTGATTAACGTGCGCAGACTTTTGTGCCGCGCAGACTAAGGTGACATGAGTGTACCTTTGTTAGCCGATTATATAAGTAAAACGTAGTTGGTTGGCGTAAACTGATTAAAACTAAGGAATGATGATAAAAAAATGTATTTTGTTTAACAATACCACTAGAGCACATTTTATTTATCATCGGCTATTAGATGTCAAACATTTGGTAATTTTGAAATACAGGAAACCCACAACATTTTTTCATTAGAAGCAAGGGATCTTTTATATGTACCATCCCACAGACAGGATACCAAGGCCTTTGATATACCAATTGTGGTGTACTGGATGGAACGAGAAATAGGCAGTGATGAAATTTCCAATTTCAATGCCCCACACTACATGTTTTGATATACCTGAACAACTGGATTGAACATTACATATAGCTGAACATAAGCAAGAAAATAAAGAATAAAATGAATTTTGAAAAGTGTTTTATCGTCTTACCTATGGCTTCCTCTGGCTCCAGGGTCACGTAGTCGGTGTATAAATACTGTAGGAATGCTTTGTAAACTGCGTATGTGTATTGCGTGATTTCTAACGACCTGAAAGCACAAACATGAAGAAAAACTTTAATAGTTTTCACTTTTCATAAATACTTATCCTGGTCTCTGGGTAACATACATGCATTCCACCCCTCCAGTTCAATAGACTGGTCCGAACTTCCTAACAGTTGTTTGGTCAAAATCTTCCATTGTGTCAAGGGTCACCTTGACTAATCACATGATTTTCTCTACCTTTTATGGTCCAGACGTATTTTTTTAAACTCTTGATTTTGATTTATCTGTGATTTATCTTGTGTTTTTATAAACTAATGGCTAATTTGTCAAGAACAGTGTAAAAGCAAAAAAACTAAACAAAACAGTTTAACCACACCATCAGAGCAATTTCATTTATTAATCATTGGTTATTGGATGTCAAACATATGGTCATTTTGACAGTCATAGAGAGGAAACCTGCTATATTTTTCCATTAGTAGCAAAGGATCTTTTATATGCACCATTCCACAGACAGGACAGCACATACCACAGCCTTTGATATACCAGTCTTGGTGCACTGGCACCACTGTGCTATGTCCTGCCCCCAAAGTATATAACTAAATGCAAGACAAGATAAGGCAGAACACTGTCCAATAATCCTATGCATCCTATGGTTATATTAGTCAAAAGAATGCATGCACAAGAAAGCGATTATTTGCTTTCTTCTTCTTTATACTTATGTTTGTACTTATATCCAATTAAGGTTCAAGCATGCTGTCCTGGGCACACACCTCAGCTATCTGGGCTGTCTGCCAAGGACAGTGGGTTAGTGATTAGTTAGTAGTTAGTGAGAGAGAAGTCAGTGTAGTCCTTACACCTACCAACTGAGTCATTAAATTTGCTCTGGGTGGGAGCCGGTACTGGGGTGTGAACCTAGAACCTACCAGCCTTACGTCCTATGGCTTAACTACTGCACCACTGAGGCAAGTACAAGACAGAATGTTGTCCAATAATCCTAGTATGCATCCTACGTTACTGTCAAAAGAATGAATGTACAAGAAGGCCAATTATTTGCCTCTAAAACTCTTTAACATTTCATGGATGGATGGATGGATGGATGGATGGATGGATGGATGGATGGACTGATGGATGGATGGATGGATGGATGGATGGATGGAATGATGGATGGATGGAATGAAGGATGGATGGATGGATGGATGGACTGATGGATGGATGGAAGGACGGATGGAAGGACGGATGGAAGGACAAGTGGGTGGGTGGGTGGGTGGATGGGTGAGTGGATGGATAGGTGGATGAATGGATGGGGATGGGTGGATTGGAGAAAACTTGGAGTGTTTTCTCTTTTATAGATACATTACCTGTCCTCAAACAAGGGCACCTCCCCCCCACGCAAGTGGTCTGGTCCGAACATCCCAACAGCCAATGGGATGGCCTAAATTCTTCTACTGCATACTGCTCTCTAGTTCCGGTCACATGACTGTAACTTCCTTCTTTTTCCCTGAGCGCATCGCACGGAGAACAGGAAGCGGGGAGGCCCGGGCGGGATGAAATCTGGAGGACAGGTAATGTATCTATAAAAGAGAAAACACTCCAAGTTTTCTCCATTTCTATAGCCATTACCTGTCCTCAAACAAGGGCAGCATTCAAAAGATGGTGGTGGGTGCTGAGATCCGTAGATGCTTGTGATAACTCCCCAACCGGAAAGAGGCTGACTAGTGGAAGAATAAGCCCAACCTTGGTAAGCCCTCCCCCTCGGGATGCCCGTCACAAACCAATGCAGGTGATGTTAGTAACAACAACCAGAATGGTGGCATCCGTCAGCAGTGGCAGGTACGGCTCCCAGAACAAGGACCAGGAGGCGGCTGCCACATCTCATGCTGGTTCTGACAGGTGGGAAGTCGTAGCCACCAGGGATGCAGGTGTTAGGTAACCCTCACGTATTGAAGTGTTATTTGTTTCAATAACAAGCGACAACCTAATGAGGTGCATCCGTCAGAACATTGAACAAAACAAGACCCCCGAGTGTTTTCTGTCTAGTACACCAAAGATCTGTTAGTTCAATAACGACAACCAATAACCACATGCAGTGCAGGGTAAAGGTTATCGAGACAAAAGTTCCGGCACCAGTACGTGAACTGTGCAAAAGAACAAAAGTCTAAGCAATCCTCATCTGTCGATTCGATGGACATCTCGGTATGCAGCCCAGAATCAGACAGACATCAACGGCGACGAGGACGGCTTGTATTCAACAGAGTCTGTACAGCAACAACCGGACCCAGATGATGGAACCCCTCAACGTCTTTTGTGGAGACATCCCTCAGATAATAGTTGGCGAAGATGGAGTCCGTTGCCCAGAACCAACCAGTGATAATGTGCTGAATGGATGTGTTGCAGTGCAGGGACATCGTGGCAGCCAAGGCATGGAGTTCATGCGGATTAGAAGCAGACGGAGCAGGTAAACCCTCCTTCTGATAGGCGGTCAGGATAGAAGACCGGATCCAGGTGGCCACCGTGTTCTTGGTAAGATCCCTCAACCGACTCTGGTTACAGGAGAGGAAAAGTCTTTTGCGATGTTGTCGAAAAGATCTGGTCCTCTCGATGTACTGGTGCAGGGCTCTAACAGGGCACAACGCCAAGTCCTCAACGTCCGCTGGACCAACGATAGAGGAGAGGGCCTGCACAGCATACGAACGAGGTGCTTGGTCTGGTAACTGATTCTTTGCAACAAAGTTCATGAGTAACCCCAAGTTGACTGCACACCGATCTCGGTGAAAACGGACCAAGTCTACATCAAGAGCATGGAGTTCTGAGATACGGGCAGCCGTGGCGAAACCGAGTAAAAACACCGTCTTCCGCGTCAAGTCTTGCAGGGAAGAGGATTCGATCGGCTCATAAGGTGCGGTCGATAACGCTCGTAACACCAGATTCAGGTCCCATCTTGGTGGACGAAACCGGTGTACTTGATCTTCAAGGCGAAACCCTTTGATCATCTTATGGATCTCAGGAATACCCGATAACTTCGTTCCAGTAGTGACATCATGAACAGTAGCGATGACCGAAACGTACCCAGCGATGGTAGACCCCTTCAATCGTAAAGTGGTCCGCATATACAGCAAAAAAATCAGCAAGACGAGGTATTTGAATCGTCTGAGGGTTGAGTTTTTGCCGGACACACCATCGGTGAAGACAAAGCCATCTGACATTGTAAGCCGCAGTAGTAGATGATCTGTGCGCTTTCAAAATGGCCGCCGTAGACTGTGAAGAAAAACCTTTCTTCCTCAAACTCTTGGAGATACAGTCCACGCGTGCAGTTGGAACAACTGCGGATGTGGATGGTATAGTCTTGACGTGGGATGCAGCAACAGATGATCCCAGTCTGGCAGCGATAAAGGATGTGGATCGGCAAGACGTATTAGATCTGGATACCACATCCTGGATGGCCACATCGGAGCAATGAGTAACAGGCGACAATGGTACAGCTGAAACCTCTGAAGCACCCTTGGAAGGAGGATTGGTGGAGGAAAAGCGTATGCGTCCATCTGTTCCCAGCTGATGGCCAATGCGTCGAGATCCAGAGCTTCGGGATCCGGCACCGGAGACACGTAAACCCTCAGCTGATGGTTGAATCGTGTGGCGAAAGGATCGATGTTTGGTGTGCAAAGTCTGTCGCACACCCATCGAAACGCTTCGGGATGGAGCATCCATTCCGTCGGATGTGGAGACAACGGCCGAGACAGTGTGTCGACTAGTACATTGGAAACCCCTGGAATATGGCGAGCCCGAAGTTGCAACGGAATCTCGTCAACCAGCTTGTAGAGACGATAAGTCAACTGCAGCAGACTGCTGGAGTGGGTTCCGCTCCGACGGTTGATATAAGCCACTGCGGTGGTACTGTCTGTGGCTACCATGAGAGAGGCGCCTGACAGCATCTCTCGCCAATGAAGGATGACGTAACTGCCAACATCTCCAACAGGCTGATGTGTAGATCGGCTTCATCTGGAAACCACAGCCACCAACAGGGACTGGACTGCAAGGCGACTGGTAACCGGATCAGCAAATCTGTGTTATTGTACTGAATGCATGGATTCAGAAACAAACTGGATACCGCGACCTCTAAGCGTCAAATGTTGCGCCGACGTCAAAATTACTCTTGCAATGATACTTCATGAAACAGTAATAGAGTGATTCAGGAATCAAGACATCGGAAACAGCGACCCCGTGATACAGGCAAGAGCCAAGACAGCGTAGCAACTCGCTACGCTACATGCCCGATATACCTGGAAGTGAAGCACCGCAAAACAGCAACCGGCTAACATCAACGGTCGTCACACCACCCGGTGCGAAACAGCAGCAGAGACCATCTAGACAGCATCGGTCACGAACTCTGGCGGTGAACGTCAGTGAGTTGATAAGCCGCAATGATCCCCGTACCACGTGATGGCAACTGGATAACTTCCGGAACCAGCGGAAGTAGCGACTGTCTTGCATCGCCACCGGATATAGAGAACGATCTGCCGAATGTCGCTGAACCTTCCTCGAACATCGGTGCACGGGATCTCAACACAAGTGACCGGACCAGTAGACTGTCTTCGTCACCAACCCGGAACGCTTGTAACGTCGAACCTCTTCACGGCAAAGAGCCGTATGTAGACCACAGGTCTGCCAAGATTACCGGCTTGTGCTGAAAGTCGAGAATGGATCGCTTCAGGCAAGTCGGTTGACGATAGTGTGCAATCGTAGTGCACGTCGACGTCACGGAAGATATAAGGTAGACCAACATCAAAGTCGACGGCTGGAACAAGGCATATCCTCTGGCATCCTGCACATGAGGAGTTATGGTCGCCATGTACATGTACGCTGAACTGAAGCCATCGACAGGACGTGCCAATCTGTAAGTTCTAGGAAGACGTCTGGTCCCGCCGGAAACAGCGTCATCCAAAGCCGGCGCCACACCGTTGAAGGATAGGTTGAAGACGGGAGACAATCAGTCACAGCCATGTGGGTCACTGCGTCCGGATCTTCTATAACGGAAGGTGCCGACGCATCATCTGGAAAATCAGTCAGTAACCTGGCACAGGCACTTCGATCCAATGTACTGGCTGCAATCGGAAACACGCACCGTGGACGGTCCCGTCAGGAGCCGGTGTAAACCCTGAACGCCGAATCAGCTGCTGACTGGTGTGGACGGTACGATGTACATGGACCGGCAGGAGCCGGTGAAACCCTGGACGCTGCACCACTTCGATCGATCACGGGACGACGGTAATGAACGGTGAGCCGATGACGCAGCAATCTTCCAGTTCGTTACAGGGCTCCGTCTGCTCGCTGGAACAATGATCCGCACGGGCCGGTTACTGGTAGCCATGTAACCGACGGGGGCCTGTGGCAGCCAACGATCGAATGCCGACATCTGCCGGTGGAACCTCCGTGGCGATCATCGAAACCGGACCCTTCTTGGCTGAAACAGGTGGATGGGCCAGCGGCGGTAGCATATCAGATATGACAGCCAGACAATCCCTCAGTGACAGGTGGTCCGCCGCATCCAGATCTTCCAGCACCGCAAGAACCGATACATCATCAGAAAGTCACGTAGCACCCGTGAACAGGCCAGTCGCTCTGGTCATGGCCCGATGGAGATACCGGAGAACCGGACCGTGGGCGGTCCCGTGTAGATACCAAGGAACGGATGACCACATCGTCGTTGGATGTGGCAAGGACGGCAACATGTCGTAGACGGCCGCCAAGCAATCCCTCATAGTCATATGGTCCATAGAGTCGGGCTCTTCAATGACAGATGCCGCAGGCGCTTCATCACCAAAGTCTCGTAGAACTCGAGCACAGGCCAATCGATGTACCGTAATGGAAGCCGCCGGTTAACCGGACCGTGGATGGTCCCGTCTAGCCCTCGGAGGCCTTGGAAGCCACATCAACTGAAGGTTGGCGCTGATGATCTGTGGAACCCGTAGGGAGCCATACAGGTCATGTGGAACGGCTACGGTCCCGGCTCCGATGCGCCGAAGAGGACTTCCCCGCCGAAGATCGGTGAGCCTTGGAATCCGTGGAGCGTCTATCTGAATGAGCCGGCTTCTTAGAGGGCTGCGTAGAGACCGCAGGCCTGTCATCCGAAGTCTTAGGTATCGGTGGAGCTGAAGAAGCCGCACCCCCTGAAGAGGGGACTGGAACCGGACCTGACCCCGAACCCGCTGGTTTGGGTAAGGTCGCCATTGACGCCATTGTTTCTTCCAGCATGGTCGGTAGAATTGAATGTAACACTTCCGCCACGGAGTCAGCAATCGAAGGCGAAGATTCCACCTTCTTGGTCCTCGAAGATTCCACCTTCTTGGTCCTCGCTGACACCACCTTCAGGTAAGCCGCGAACTCGACATCAGACAAGCCCGCACAAAGGTCGCATCTAGAAGTGAGGCCACACGAACACGACAACCTGGACATAAGTCGTGTGGGTCGCCGCCGGCACTAACTTCTTGCAGCGTAACACGCTCGAACTAGTCGCCTGAACATTATCAGATATGATAATAGTAATTTTTCAATCTGTGAAAAGAAAGAAAAACCAACCATAACACAAATACAAAGCCGGTAAATAAAGACGCCATTATGCAAATGGCGTCCGACACGACAACCGGCGATATAACAACATTTCATGTAATTAACACTTGGCAAGTCCAGCGAAATACGCGAAAAAAAACATACGAAAGCTAACGAAAACGAAGGTGAAAAACATTTCACCCAAACACGAATACAAAACCAAGGTCTTATAAAAGTTGACTCCAAACAGAGCCAAGCAAAAGGACGTCCAGACCCTTTAGCGAAGAGAAAAAGAAGGAAGTTACAGTCATGTGACCGGAACTAGAGAGCAGTATGCAGTAGAAGAATTTAGGCCATCCCATTGGCTGTTGGGATGTTCGGACCAGACCACTTGCGTGGGGGGGAGGTGCCCTTGTTTGAGGACAGGTAATGGCTATAGAAATGATAGGTGGGTGGATGCATGGATTGGATGGATCAATGGCTGAACAGACTCACAGTTGGGTGAATGGATGTATGATTGAATGGATAGATAGTCGGATAGATAGCTGGCTGGCAGGATGGTTGGATGGACAGATGGATGGATGAATGTGTGGATTGGCTGGATGATGGGTGGATCGAAGGATGGATAGATGGATGTATGAATGGTTATACAGTTGTGTAAACTGAAGGATGGATAGCTGGAAAAATGTGGATGGATGAATGGTTGTACAGTTGTGTAAACTGAAGGATGGATAACTGGACAAATGTGGATGGATGAATGGTTGTACAGCTGTGTAAACTGAAGGAATGGATAGCTGTATGTATGAATGGTTGTACAGTTGTGTAAACTGAAGGATGGATAACTGGATAAATGTGGATGGATGAATGCATTAATGTGTATGCAGAACTTAAGAATTTGTTGCATACAGCAATTAAAAAAACCAAATTATTGTGGATGATATGGCCCACCGCCAGCAATTTTGAACCTATCTTTGGCAATTAAACATTACTGAAACGTTATGTTGCTATATGTAGTTATATATTTCAAATGAACAAATGTTAAATACTGGTAGATAAAGTACACCAGATATATACATTTTAGCATTGTTGAGGAGCTTTACCGACGACAGTAATTTATATCCAACAGCACAAAAGTGCCATCGGTGATGTTCAAGCCCTGCATGGATGCATTGAGCCCTTAAGAACTCGCTCTGGGCTGCAGCTGGTACCGGGCTGTGAACCCTGTACCTACCAGCCTGTAGTCCAATGGTTTAACCACTGTGCCACTGAGGCCGGTAGCACACTTTACTCCGAGGGGCTCTCTGTAGGGGAAACACTTCTTCCAACACTGATGGACTTTAAAAGGCAAATCAGTTTCCACTACAACAGAACAGGAATAAGGAAAAACAGCACACTTTCCAATGGAAATAGTCAGAACCTATATATGCCATTAATTGGATGGATGGATGGATGGATGGATGGACATATGGACAGACAGATAAATAGACAGGCAGGTAATGGATGGAAGAACTCATGAATGGATAGATAAATGGATAGACAGATAAATAGACAGGCAGGTAATGGATGGAAGAACTCATGAATGGATAGATAAATGGATAGATGGATGGACAGACAGATAAATAGACAGGCAGGTATTGGATGGAAGAACTCATGAATGGATAGATAAATGGATGGACAGATAGACAGACAGATAAATAGACAGGCAGGTAATGGATGGAAGAACTCATGAATGGAAAGATAAATGGACAGACAGGTAATGGATGGAAGAACTCATGAAGGGATAGATAAATGGATAGACAGGTAATGGATGGAAGAACTCATGAAGGGATAGATAAATGGACAGACAGGTAATGGATGGAAGAACTACTCAATGGATAGATAAATGGATAGACAGATAGACAGACAGATAAATAGACAGACAGGTAATGAATGGAAGAACTCATGAATGGAAAGATAAATGGATGGACAGATAGAGAGACAGATAAATAGACAGGCAGGTAATGGATGGAAGAACTCATGAATGGAAAGATAAATGGATGGACAGATAGAGAGACAGATAAATAGACAGGCAGGTAATGGATGGAAGAACTCATGAATGGAAAGATAAATGGATGGACAGATAGAGAGACAGATAAATAGACAGGCAGGTAATGGATGGAAGAACTCTTGAATGGAAAGATGGACAGACAGATGATGAATTGATTGATGTACTCATGGATGAATGGAAAACTGGATGGATGAATGAATGACAGTAACATATTCACTCACTCTTTTCCATCTTCATCCCAACATGACTGGAACATTGATCGGAAATGCTGACATCTGAAAATTGCAAAACAAATATAAAAATAATAACAATTAAGATATCATAATATGTAAATCAATTAACAAGTTTATTGAACCAGAAACAGTGCCCCATAACTGATATATCAACGGTCACAGTATTAATGATCTGTCTTCATGAAGTGCCTGGGATCGATCCTCGTTGGAGGCTCATTGGGCTATTTCTCGTTCCAGCCAGTGCACCACAACAGGTATATCAAAGGCTGTGGTATGTGCTATCCTGTCTGTGTGATGGTGTATATAAAAGATCTCTTGCTACTAATGGAAACATGTAGCAGGTTTCCTCTCTAAGACTATATGTCAAAATTACGAAATGTTTGACATCCAATAGCCAATGATTAATAAATCAATGTACTCTAGTGGAGTCATTAAACAAAACAAACTTTAACTTTCTAAGACTGTATTTCAGAATTACCAAATGTTTGACATCCAATAGCCGATGATTAATAAATCAATGCGCTCTAGTGGTGGCAGCAGGTTTCTTCTTTCTTTTTACAGGTTAAACATTCTAAGGTGTTTAAATAAAATTTACTTTTCTTTCCTTTACTTTTCTAAAACAGACAAATATTTCAAATGAAAAATTATCATTTAGTGAACAGGCTAAGGATTTTCAAAGCTATCTTAGAGCTATGAAATAGTACAGCACACTCCTTAGTGAGGTCATAACTTACAATGTTTTTACAATTTCGCAGCTCTCAGATAGCTATGAAAATATGGGCCATGGAACTTGGTGGCAATGGCAGGTTGAAAGAACACAATTTAAAAATATATAACTGGTCTCGGTGGTGTCATGGTTAAGCCATCGGACATAAGGCTGGTAGGTACATGGTTCGCAGCCCAGTACCGGCTCCCACCAAGAACGAGGTTTAATGACTCAATGGGTAGGTGTCAGACCACTACATTCTCTTTTCTCTCACTAACCACTAACAAACTCAACCCTAACCCACTGTCCTGGATAGACAGCCCAGATAGCTGAAGTGTGTGCTCAGGACAGCGTGTTTGTACTTTAATTGGATATAAGCATGAAAATAAGTTGAAATGAATTAATAAAAATACAGTCGAACTTCGTTAACTCGAAGTTGAAGGGGACGACGAAATAGTTCGAGTTTCAGGGAGTTCGAGTTTTCGAAATTCGTACAGCAGACCCCAAAGTGAAACTGCATTGTAGTATTATCATTTCGTTGATATCGGAAGAAACATTTGCTGCTGCATCCCTGTCCCCAACACACAAATGTTAGCACATTTCTTCTGTGTATATGATAAAACTAAGTAAATATTAACAGAAACGAGATAAATCTGATCAATTTGACGTATATCTCTATGTACTTGTATTGTATTTATTGACAGTAAAGTAAAAAAAACAAAAATACAGAAAGCATGTACTTACATATACAATGTATAAATAACCGGAAGTAAGCGATAAATTAAAGTTGATATATTTTTCAAATGTCAAAACACGGCGGAACGTAAAGTTGTAATAAATTAAAATACTGGATGTCGATTAGCACTAAATGCGTTTGTTTACCAAATAAAAAATACACAATATAAATAGCAAAATTATTGTAAATCACAAAAATCATTCTGGGCCCTTCGCCAGATTGCTTGGATGACAAGAAAGCGTGACTATTAACCGATCTGGCTATCCCCCCGTTGCCGGGTCCTTCCCCAGATTGCTCGATCTCTGATGTATCAGTTTCTAACATAACTAAATGACTAGTACTGAATCATTTTGAATTCACACTTAAATAGCAAATAACAAATTTTACATGATTCACTCGTTTAAGAGAAAAAACAAACGGCATTAATTGTTATTACAACAGTTCTTTGAAGATTACAAGACTATCCGTACTTTGTGTAATGAGGCCCGCTGCCGTGTACAAACACCGACAACCCAATGCAGGCATGTAGGATCATTTCGTTCCGCATAGTCGGCGATCTATTATTCTGTAATTACCGTGTGTATCATCGATAGCCGAGACCAGTCGGGGCACTCACGCTTGGCTTGGGTGACAATTCATTTTTCTTTAAAGTATTACCGGTACAGTTAAAAGGCTCAGTCACTCCACAAACTTCGAGTTTTGGAAGTGCAATATCCCTTAATTTTTTATGGTGGGACCAAAAAATTACTTTGAGAGATAGAGTTTTTCGAATGTTCGAAGTTTGAGTGTTCGAAGTCTGTTATTACTAGTTTGTATAGCAGTTCGGCCGGGACCGCCGTTTCACTTCAAGAGATCGACGTTTTTGAAAGATCGAAGTTTGAGTTATCGAAGGTCGACTGTATATTTAACAAGCAGGTGAAAAATGTTTTGAAGCTAGTCTTCGGCACATTTTTATAACTTAACCAATTAGAATAGACCATCAACATTTCTTCTTTTTTTCTCTCTTTTTTTACTACCAAGATTTATTATTTTGCATTAATAAATGATGTAACAGCAATAATAGGGTGAGGCAAGCTTTTAATTTTAAGAAACGTTTTTTTTTCTTCTAATGTATCTTGTGCAACAGTCATAAAGTGCTGAAACTTTTAGACACTTTATGTGTGTGCTTGCATGTATGTGTTGGTATGCCTTTGTGTGTGCATGCGTGCATGCATGTGTGTGTGGGGGGGGGGGGGGGTATGTGTATGTATGTGTGTGTTTATATTTTAACACAAAACCACTTACCTAATTTTAAGTATAGACTTGTGTACATATATATCTTTTCCCTCAACAACAAACTTGAGATCAGATGTGATCTGAAAAACACAATAATACAAAAATATATTCCAAAGCAATGAGCTCAACATTAAAAAAACTATGTAGAAAGAGAAGTGTGAAGGGAACCACAACTCTAGCCTCACCAGTTTCTTAAAGGAACTATCCTGAGCTTGAAGCCATTTTGAAAGGTTTTCGACAAATAAAATATTTTTGCAGTTATTTATTAAACTTACAATTTACTTAATTTTCTTGCTTAGATTATGTATATCATTATAACAAATGCATCACTGGACATCGTAATGTTTTGTATTTGTTGGGAGTGGGGGTGGGGAGTTTGATAATTATGTTGAACCTGGAAATGAGTGCCAGATTATGTAGCATGTTGCCTGTATGCTGAGGTTTAGTGACAGTCGCTTCCCCTCAAAGTAAAGTGTGCTCTATTGGTTGAGAGAAAAAAGCCGCTATATTTTTCCAATAGCAAGAGATCTTTTATATGCACCATCTTACAGACAGGATAGCACATACCACAGCTTTTGATATCCCAGTCATGGTGTACAGGCTGGGAAAAGAAATAGCTCAATGGTCCCACCGAAGGAAATCGATCCTAGACTGACCGTGCATCAGGCGAGTGCTTTACCACTGGGCTATGTCCCACCCCAATACTATGAGTTGAGTGGAGGATTGGGACCTCGGAGATGTATTGTAGAGCATTATAGAATTAAAATATTTAACAGAATCATGAGCTAAATAGATGAGATAATCGTACAAATTTATATACATGTATGTCCTAAAAAATGACATGTGATTTTTTGGTAATTTTAGCTGGTGTATTTCTGTTTCAACTGCTAGTTCTAAAAAATTGACTGTATTCTGCTTTTTGCAGGCCATTGTTTCGTGCCCTGCTTTCCAGTTGGCCTGATATAGAACTAATGTATAAATAAACAAATAAATATTTTTGAAAATATATACTCAATGACATGTTTCCGTTTTTCCTTCTCTTGCGTGTGCTGTAACCTCACCGTGGTGCAGGGGTGTAACATTATCTAAGAATGGCCAATACAGCACAAATTGAAATTTTGAGTAAAAGTCAGTATCTATCTGTGATATTTGTATTTTTGCACAGTTCTTTACACTGTTTTTATTTAAATCTTGAATTTTTATATTGATGTTGATCATCAATTTTTTTTCTTCTATTTACCATAGTTTGACACCCAATAGCCGATGTATTTTTCGTGCTGGGGTGTCGTTAAACATTCATTCATTCATTCATTCCTTCTCTACTTTACTGTTGTTAATCATTCATTTGTTTGTTTGATTTTACATTTGTTCATTCATTCATTCATTCATTTACAGCCACAAAGCTACATGTAATACAGTCACTAATAATGAAAGGTAATACATACTAGTATACAGTAATACAGTCACTAATAATGAAAGGTAATACATACTAGTATACAGTAATACAGTCACTAATAATGAAAGGTAATACATACTAGTATACAGTAATACAGTCACTAATAATGAAAGGTAATACATACTAGTATACAGTAAAGTTCTCTTATCACAAACCGAAAGGGCCCCTGAGATAACTTGGTTATTAATGTATAGGGAGATAAAACGGAACTTTACGATCAGTTCATTCTATGCAGTAGTTCGTTCTAAGCATGTTCATTATAAATGTACTTTACTATACATCAGTTTATACACCTTCATAAAGTGGACAAAAATTACTCACAGGATCATCGAATGCATTACTTATACAATGAGTCACCCTGGAACTTCTTACGTGATCTGAAAAACAAGAATTATCCCGAATTAAATATCTCACCCATCATAAACTTATAACTCATACAGTGTCATTCATAGCTGCCTCCATGTTTATTAAATATCTCAACCATCATAAACTTATAACTCATACAGTGTCAATCACAGCTGCCTCCATGTTTAAATATCTCACCCATCATAAACTTATAACTCATACAGTGTCATTCATAGCTGCCTCCATGTTTATTAAATATCTCACCCATCATAAACTTATAACTCATACAGTGTCATTCATAGCTGCCTCCATGTTTATTAAATATCTCACCCATCATAAACTTATAACTCATACAGTGTCAGTCATAGCTGCCTCCATGTTTAAATATCTCACCCATCATAAACTTATAACTCATACAGTGTCATTCATAGCTGCCTCCATGTTTATTAAATATCTCACCCATCATAAACTTATAACTCATACAGTGTCATTCATAGCTGTCTCCATGTTTAAATATCTCACCCATCATAAACTTATAACTCATACAGTGTCATTCATAGCTGCCTCCATGTTTATTAAATATCTCACCCATCATAAACTTATAACTCATACAGAGTCATTCATAGCTGCCTCCATGTTTATTAAATATCTCAACCATCACAAAACTTATAACTCATACAGTGTCAGTCATAGCTGCCTCCATGTTTAAATATCTCACCCATCATAAACTTATAACTCATACAGTGTCATTCATAGCTGCCTCCATGTTTATTAAATATCTCACCCATCATAAACTTATAACTCATACAGTGTCATTCATAGCTGCCTCCATGTTTATTAAATATCTCACCCATCATAAACTTATAACTCATACAGTGTCATTCATAGCTGCCTCCATGTTTATTAAATATCTCACCCATCATAAACTTATAACTCATACAGTGTCATTCATAGCTGCCTCCATGTTTAAATATCTCACCCATCATAAACTTATAACTCATACAGTGTCATTCATAGCTGCCTCCATGTTTATTAAATATCTTACCCATCATAAACTTATAACTCATACAGTGTCATTCATAGCTGCCTCCATGTTTAAATATCTCACCCATCATAAACTTATAACTCATACAGTGTCATTCATAGCTGCCTCCATGTTTATTAAATATCTCACCCATCATAAACTTATAACTCATACAGTGTCATTCATAGCTGCCTCCATGTTTATTAAATATCTCAACCATCACAAAACTTATAACTCATACAGTGTCAATCATAGCTGCCTCCATGTTTAAATATCTCACCCATCATAAACTTATAACTCATACAGTGTCATTCATAGCTGCCTCCATGTTTATTAAATATCTCACCCATCATAAACTTATAACTCATACAGTGTCATTCATAGCTGCCTCCATGTTTATTAAATATCTCACCCATCATAAACTTATAACTCATACAGTGTCATTCATAGCTGCCTCCATGTTTAAATATCTCACCCATCATAAACTTATAACTCATACAGTGTCATTCATAGCTGCCTCCATGTTTATTAAATATCTTACCCATCATAAACTTATAACTCATACAGTGTCATTCATAGTTGCCTCCATGTTTATTAAATATCTCACCCATCATAAACTTATAACTCATACAGAGTTATTCATAGCTGCCTCCATGTTTATTAAATATCTCACCCATCATAAACTTATAACTCATACAGTGTCATTCATAGCTGCCTCCATGTTTATTAAATATCTCACCCATCATAAACTTATAACTCATACAGTGTCATTCATAGCTGCCTCCATGTTTATTAAATATCTCACCCATCATAAACTTATAACTCATACAGTGTCATTCATAGCTGCCTCCATGTTTAAATATCTCACCCATCATAAACTTATAACTCATACAGTGTCATTCATAGTTGCCTCCATGTTTATTAAATATCTCACCCATCATAAACTTATAACTCATACAGAGTCATTCATAGCTGCCTCCATGTTTATTAAATATCTCAACCATCACAAAACTTATAACTCATACAGTGTCAGTCATAGCTGCCTCCATGTTTAAATATCTCACCCATCATAAACTTATAACTCATACAGTGTCATTCATAGCTGCCTCCATGTTTATTAAATATCTCACCCATCATAAACTTATAACTCATACAGTGTCATTCATAGCTGCCTCCATGTTTATTAAATATCTCACCCATCATAAACTTATAACTCATACAGTGTCAGTCATAGCTGCCTCCATGTTTAAATATCTCACCCATCATAAACTTATAACTCATACAGTGTCATTCATAGCTGCCTCCATGTTTATTAAATATCTCACCCATCATAAACTTATAACTCATACAGTGTCATTCATAGCTGCCTCCATGTTTAAATATCTCACCCATCATAAACTTATAACTCATACAGTGTCATTCATAGCTGCCTCCATGTTTATTAAATATCTCACCCATCATAAACTTATAACTCATACAGAGTCATTCATAGCTGCCTCCATGTTTATTAAATATCTCACCCATCATAAACTTATAACTCATACAGTGTCAGTCATAGCTGCCTCCATGTTTAAATATCTCACCCATCATAAACTTATAACTCATACAGTGTCATTCATAGCTGCCTCCATGTTTATTAAATATCTCACCCATCATAAACTTATAACTCATACAGTGTCATTCATAGCTGCCTCCATGTTTATTAAATATCTCACCCATCATAAACTTATAACTCATACAGTGTCATTCATAGCTGCCTCCATGTTTAAATATCTCACCCATCATAAACTTATAACTCATACAGTGTCATTCATAGCTGCCTCCATGTTTATTAAATATCTTACCCATCATAAACTTATAACTCATACAGTGTCATTCATAGTTGCCTCCATGTTTATTAAATATCTCACCCATCATAAACTTATAACTCATACAGAGTTATTCATAGCTGCCTCCATGTTTATTAATATCTCACCCATCATAAACTTATAACTCATACAGTGTCATTCATAGCTGCCTCCATGTTTATTAAATATCTCACCCATCATAAACTTATAACTCATACAGTGTCATTCATAGCTGCCTCCATGTTTATTAAATATCTCACCCATCATAAACTTATAACTCATACAGTGTCAGTCATAGCTGCCTCCATGTTTAAATATCTCACCCATCATAAACTTATAACTCATACAGTGTCATTCATAGTTGCCTCCATGTTTATTAAATATCTCACCCATCATAAACTTATAACTCATACAGAGTCATTCATAGCTGGCTCCATGTTTATTAAATATCTCAACCATCACAAAACTTATAACTCATACAGTGTCAGTCATAGCTGCCTCCATGTTTAAATATCTCACCCATCATAAACTTATAACTCATACAGTGTCATTCATAGCTGCCTCCATGTTTATTAAATATCTCACCCATCATAAACTTATAACTCATACAGTGTCATTCATAGCTGCCTCCATGTTTATTAAATATCTCACCCATCATAAACTTATAACTCATACAGTGTCAGTCATAGCTGCCTCCATGTTTAAATATCTCACCCATCATAAACTTATAACTCATACAGTGTCATTCATAGCTGCCTCCATGTTTATTAAATATCTCACCCATCATAAACTTATAACTCATACAGTGTCATTCATAGCTGCCTCCATGTTTATTAAATATCTCACCCATCATAAACTTATAACTCATACAGAGTCATTCATAGCTGCCTCCATGTTTATTAAATATCTCACCCATCATAAACTTATAACTCATACAGTGTCAGTCATAGCTGCCTCCATGTTTAAATATCTCACCCATCATAAACTTATAACTCATACAGTGTCATTCATAGCTGCCTCCATGTTTATTAAATATCTCACCCATCATAAACTTATAACTCATACAGTGTCATTCATAGCTGCCTCCATGTTTATTAAATATCTCACCCATCATAAACTTATAACTCATACAGTGTCATTCATAGCTGCCTCCATGTTTATTAAATATCTCACCCATCATAAACTTATAACTCATACAGTGTCATTCATAGCTGCCTCCATGTTTAAATATCTCACCCATCATAAACTTATAACTCATACAGTGTCATTCATAGCTGCCTCCATGTTTATTAAATATCTTACCCATCATAAACTTATAACTCATACAGTGTCATTCATAGCTGCCTCCATGTTTAAATATCTCACCCATCATAAACTTATAACTCATACAGTGTCATTCATAGTTGCCTCCATGTTTATTAAATATCTCACCCATCATAAACTTATAACTCATACAGTGTCATTCATAGCTGCCTCCATGTTTATTAAATATCTCACCCATCATAAACTTATAACTCATAGTCATTCATAGCTGCCTCCATGTTTATTAAATATCTCACCCATCATAAACTTATAACTCATACAGAGTTATTCATAGCTGCCTCCATGTTTATTAAATATCTCACCCATCATAAACTTATAACTCATACAGTGTCATTCATAGCTGCCTCCATGTTTATTAAATATCTCACCCATCATAAACTTATAACTCATACAGTGTCATTCATAGCTGCCTCCATGTGTATTAAATATCTCACCCATCATAAACTTATAACTCATACAGTGTCATTCATAGCTGCCTCCATGTTTATTAAATATCTCACCCATCATAAACTTATAACTCATACAGTGTCATTCATAGCTGCCTCCATGTTTATTAAATATCTCACCCATCATAAACTTATAACTCATACAGAGTCATTCATAGCTGCCTCCATGTTTATTAAATATCTCACCCATCATAAACTTATAACTCATACAGTGTCATTCATAGCTGCCTCCATGTTTATTAAATATCTCACCCATCATAAACTTATAACTCATACAGTGTCATTCATAGCTGCCTCCATGTTTATTAAATATCTCACCCATCATAAACTTATAACTCATACAGTGTCATTCATAGCTGCCTCCATGTTTAAATATCTCACCCATCATAAACTTATAACTCATACAGTGTCATTCATAGCTGCCTCCATGTTTATTAAATATCTCACCCATCATAAACTTATAACTCATACAGTGTCATTCATAGCTGCCTCCATGTTTATTAAATATCTCAACCATCATAAACTTATAACTCATACAGTGTCAATCATAGCTGCCTCCATGTTTAAATATCTCACCCATCATAAACTTATAACTCATACAGTGTCATTCATAGCTGCCTCCATGTTTATTAAATATCTCACCCATCATAAACTTATAACTCATACAGTGTCATTCATAGCTGCCTCCATGTTTATTAAATATCTCACCCATCATAAACTTATAACTCATACAGTGTCATTCATAGCTGCCTCCATGTTTAAATATCTCACCCATCATAAACTTATAACTCATACAGTGTCATTCATAGCTGCCTCCATGTTTATTAAATATCTCACCCATCATAAACTTATAACTCATACAGTGTCATTCATAGCTGCCTCCATGTTTATTAAATATCTCAACCATCATAAACTTATAACTCATACAGTGTCATTCATAGCTGCCTCCATGTTTAAATATCTCACCCATCATAAACTTATAACTCATACAGTGTCATTCATAGCTGCCTCCATGTTTATTAAATATCTCACCCATCATAAACTTATAACTCATACAGAGTCATTCATAGCTGCCTCCATGTTTATTAAATATCTCACCCATCATAAACTTATAACTCATACAGTGTCATTCATAGCTGCCTCCATGTTTATTAAATATCTCACCCATCATAAACTTATAACTCATACAGTGTCATTCATAGCTGCCTCCATGTTTATTAAATATCTCACCCATCATAAACTTATAACTCATACAGTGTCATTCATAGCTGCCTCCATGTTTATTAAATATCTCACCCATCATAAACTTATAACTCATACAGTGTCATTCATAGCTGCCTCCATGTTTAAATATCTCACCCATCATAAACTTATAACTCATACAGTGTCATTCATAGCTGCCTCCATGTTTATTAAATATCTCACCCATCATAAACTTATAACTCATACAGTGTCATTCATAGCTGCCTCCATGTTTATTAAATATCTCAACCATCATAAACTTATAACTCATACAGTGTCATTCATAGCTGCCTCCATGTTTAAATATCTCACCCATCATGAACTTATAACTCATACAGTGTCATTCATAGCTGCCTCCATGTTTATTAAATATCTCACCCATCATAAACTTATAACTCATACAGAGTCATTCATAGCTGCCTCCATGTTTATTAAATATCTCACCCATCATAAACTTATAACTCATACAGTGTCATTCATAGCTGCCTCCATGTTTATTAAATATCTCACCCATCATAAACTTATAACTCATACAGTGTCATTCATAGCTGCCTCCATGTTTATTAAATATCTCACCCATCATAAACTTATAACTCATACAGTGTCATTCATAGCTGCCTCCATGTTTATTTCAATGCATGTTAAAAAACCCAAATTGTTTACAAAATCAATAAACAAAAGTCTAACAGCCAGCAATTAAACAATGTGCTGGGGTGTCATTAAACAAACAGCTGTTTCATAACAGCCAGCAATTAAACTATTTGCTGAGGTGGCATTAAACATTGCAAGGGCTGACAACAGGCACTGGATGTGTCCACTCTTATGTGAAAGTGAAAGTAGTCGACTACTTTGCATTTTTATCAATATATATATTTTTTTCTGTGTTTTGTTTCCCACTTACCCACACAGTACGTCCTCCAGCTGATCGATGGAGAGGAAAAAGTGGCAAACACGTCGTCCGTGCACGTGAAGCGCGTCAACATCGGAATGGTAACCGACTGACCGCGACACTGACCCCACATGTACACGCGGCCTGACTGACTGACCGCCGCCGATATGTGCGAGTAGTGACATCCCGCTATCTCGACAAACCTGAAATACAGCGATAAAACTTTACATTAATGTGTGAGATGTGACATCCCGCTATTTCGACAAACCTGAAATACAGCGATAAAACTTGACATTAATATGTGTGAGATGTGACATCCCGCTATCTCGACAAATCTGAAATATAGCGACAACATTACGTTGACATGTGAGTAGTGACATCTCAAATATATAAGGATGATGATGAGATGAATGGTGAATCTGTAGCATTATCATCTGTGGACCTGTTTCGGTGGTTGCATCATTTGTGTGCAACCGTACGCACATTTGAATATTTCTGACGTCATTGACTTTTGCATGGGGAAATTAAAACAAATTTCTGTAACATTGACAGAAATATTTGTAAAAATAAGTTTAAAACAAGCAAAGAAAGTAAGATTGAACTCAATATGTCACATTTCTTAATACCTTTGGTCTATGATTTTCAAAGACTGTCATTTGAAAGGAAACTTTATTTTAAAACTATTTTTGTCTGTTCTTAGCTGTATTGCTATCTGGTTATTGAAGACACATGATTATCAAAAATATATGGTCCTTATATGTTTTAACATAAAAATCTTTCTGGATATCAATGCATCTTATATTTTTTAACCAAACAATTTTACCATGATTATAACCATTCATTTGCTCAACTTATAACACGATTGCAAGACATCAGAATTGTTATATTCATTTTCCAAAAATGTTGTCTGTTAACATAAGTTCTCGAAGACTCCATTTTGTAATTTGCCTTAAAATATTAAAAATACTTTTTATAAATTATTATAAGTACATGTTTTGTTGAACAACATACATGTCTTGATAAAATACTGAAAAGTTTTGTGTTGGAAAGTTTTGGCTGTAAGCTATACCACTAAACATTTCACTCACTGCAACAGGTTAACAATATTTACGGCTGATGCATGTTATCATTTTTTACACATGTGTGTTTAGTGCTCATTTGAAGCGTAGAAATACTAATAAAAAGGTAGCTATTTGAATAACAACTGTCTGTTTATAAATATTGATATGCTTTAAAACCGAATGCTTATGTTCACTGAAACTGGTCTCCCTATGATACGTTTCAGTAAGTCAAATTATTACCCCAAAAAGCAACATAAGTACACCCAAACATTCAATTTATAAAGGAATGATCCAATCACAATCACATATTTAACTTTTCATAATTAAAAAATTTTTAACCTACACTTTCAGACATATGTTTCAGTTTCAGATATATTCTAATTCATAATAAACTTATTCCATACCCATTACCTCCCTTACCTGTCAGACTTGAAGTTTGAATGATTTCCACCGGCCTCAGTGGCGTCATGGTTAAGCCATCAGACTACAGGCTGGTAGGTACAGTGTTCGCAGACCGGTACCGGCTCCAACCGCAAGTGAGTTCTTAAGGGCTTTTCTTTCTCACTAACCACTAACCAACTAACAACTAACCCACTGTCCTGGACAGACAGCCCAAATAGCTGAAGTGTGTGTCCAGGACAACGTGCTTGAACCGTAATTGGATATAAGCACGGAAATAAGTTAAAATGAAAATGAAATGAATGATTTCCCGTAGCCATTAGACATGTAGTTAGAGTGATCTCCCTTACCTGTCAGAATTGAAGTCTACTTTAGTCGGGTAAACTTGATTGGCCTTACTGCTAGTACCCAGCTGACCATAAGAGTTAGCTCCCCATGAATAAAGAACTCCTTCGTCAGTGAGAGCCATTGTGTGGGCATAACCACAAACAACCTGAAACAATAAATAAACTTAAACTAAAACAAGACTGAAATAAGAATGAATACATCTTTAACGAAACCCCAGCACAAAGGAAAAACAGCAATCTGGTGTCAAGCAAAGATATACAGTCGACCTTGTTACAATGACCGTGGTTACCATACATATGAGCAAGACACTATATCCCCTCAATGTCTCACTACGAGATAAAAATAAAAGTAAAGGAATAAAAACAAGCATTCTGAGAGTACTGTTAAACCAATAAACACTTTTACAGGGCCCTACAAACATTCCTATGTCCTGAGTTCACGGGATATAACTGTCAGACATGGATAAATTTAATATTTGACAGAGTTATAGCCCTTGTATAAATTCCCACGAACATTAATCTAGATCAGACCGTAACTGTCTAAAATGGGTAAATGCCCATGAAAGTCAAACTTATCTGTAACAGTTATATAATAAAGCTATTCATGTCTTGAGGCATAGCAACAACTTATGGAATAAATGTTTAAACCGTTGCCATGGGAACAACTAATGACTGACCTTACTGATGATGAGCCCAGTGAGAGCTCCAAGGACTCGACAAGGGTTTGGTTGATTCACGTTGTTCCCAACCCCGAGCTGACCATTTCCGTTGTAACCCCAGCCGAACAGCTGGAAAGAAAAAAAAACACAATCAGGACCTAGGCACACTTTTCTATTAAAGGGGCATTCCTGAATTTGCTGCATTGTAAGATGTTTCCAACTAATAAAATATTTCTACGATTAAACTTGCACATTAAATATAGTTTCTTCTTTAGAATATCAGTGGCTGTATATTCAATGTGTTTCTGGTTGTCTTAATATTTGTAAGAAGCCCAAACTGGATTTTGTCTTCAAATAATTTCGTACACACAAAAAAAATATAGTTTAGGAAATAAAATGAAATTTAAACTAATACAAATATTAGAATGATCAGAAACATGTTTAATATACAACCACTAATATTTTATGCAGACATATACATTTGATATATAATTACAATCGTTAAAAAGTCTCTGTTAGTAGATAACATCTTAAAAATTGCAGCAAACTCAGGAATGTCCCTTTAATGCGATTCCGTGCACAATTTCAGCATGTGGAAATGAGCTTTTTCATACCTTTGTTTTCGCAAGCAGATTACTTTACAAAATTTTATGTTGCCAAAGTGTACTTTTAAGCTGACAGTAAATACTTATAGGATATTAAACAAGCTTCCATTTCGTATCGTGCTTTTGTTCCGAGTGAATTAATTTTCTGTTTTCACAAGTTTAATATCCTATTTATTACCCATAATAGTGCACCAACTGATGACGTCAAGTAGTGTTAAGCCCCACTTTGCATTCTAGTGGGACAAATCACTTTGATATGTACATGTACCAATATATTTTTAATCAAATGGGTAGTAATTCGTGTTATGACATCACAGCCCAGAAACACTTTTTTCAGTGTCCCGAGTGCAGAATCGCCAGGGCTTTAGAGTGCACCATAGCTGAACAGAAGTGATAAAGGATGTGCCCAAAATAGATATGCCCAAATTAGGTACAAACATGCTAACCTCAAAATGTTTCAATTCAAAAAAATCAATAAAATGTTGAGCTGTAATTAGGATTAAAATAACTTGAAATGCCTTTCTGAATATGTACAACTCTTTACGAGCTATTATTAGCATCACTGCACTAAAAAGACCTTGGTGTGTTCAGAACAGACAAAAAGCCTGTTGTGACAAAATTAGTTAGATATAACGCCCTGATCACATATAAGGAAAAGGTAGTATGTAAATGTTCTGTATTGATAAATTCATGCAAAATTACATCAATGGAAAGTGGGATTAAGATCATTTAAAATTAGCATAAACTGTGAAGTAAACAAAACAAAATAAAATAAACCAACAAAATGAAAATAAAATAAAATAAAATAAAACATTTACAAAGAAAACATTCTGTACCATAAAATGGTGGCTGGAAATAGATGTTAAAAAATGTATGCCAAAGTTAGTCATGAAATTAGACACCTTGTCAGACTGATAAATTAAATATAAAATTTGTTTTGATAACAATGTAGAAGGCTTGAAACAAATGAAGATAAAATCTTATAATTTTTATTATCACTCTTAAAAGTTTATATTTACAATACTCTTAAGTCACAGGCCCTAGTTTCAACCCATAAAAATGGACACTGAGTTTAGTTAATCCACATACATGTACATTGTACCTGTAATACATCTGGATAAAAAAACAGTAAAGTTTGTTTTATTTAACAACGCTACTAGAGCACATTGATTTTTTTATCTTATCATCGGCTATTGGACATCAAATATATGGTCATTCTGACACTGTTTTTTAGAGGAAACCTGCTGTCACCACATAGGCTACTCTTTTACGACAGGCAGCAAGGGATCTTTTATTTGTGCTTTCCACAGGCAGAATAGCACAAACCATTGCCTTTGTTGAACCAGTTATGGATCACTGGTCAGTGCAAGTGGTTTTACACCTACCCAATGAGCCTTGCGGAGCACTTACTCAGGTTTTGGAGTCGGTATCTGGATTAAAAATCCCATGGCTCGACTGGGATCCGAACCCAGTACCTACCAGCCTGTAGACCGATAGCCTAACCACAACACCACTGAGGCCGGTACATCTGGATAAAGTTAAACTAGAGTGAAATGAGAGTGTGACATTGAAACGGTGAAATACTCTTAAAGATAGACTAGAACTCGACTCCATAAGTGATAACCATTACTTCTCAGATGCATGTGAATTTAAAAAAAAAAAAAAATCATTTTGTGATATTAAACACTTCAGGATGACCAGAAACAAATCGGATGTACGGAAATGAAAAACCTAACATATAAAATATAAATAATGTATAATTTAAGTTATGAAAAACAGCTCTGATAGTGAAAAATATGCCTTATTGTTTAAAAACTATGGTCTGTCACTTTAAAAATAAGATGGAAAGTGGAACTGCTTGTCAAACTGATTATCAAGAAGCATATAATTTACATGTCTAATACCTTCTGCCTTCTCCACCAATTTGATGTCCTAAATTTAATGTGCAATCAAGAAATGGGTACCGGCCTTGGTCATGTACCGGTTCAGCCATTGAACTTAAGGCTGGTAGGTACTGGGTTCGAATCCTTGTACTGGCTCCCACCTCAGTGGATAGGTGTAAGGCCACTACACCAACTTTATTTTTACTAACCATTAACCCTCTGTCCTGGACAGACAGGCAAGATAGGATTGAACCACCTAAGTGGATATATTAAACTAATTGTTTTTTTTCTCATTCCAACCAGTGCTCCACAACTGGTCAAAGGCTGTGGTGTGTGCTTTCTTGTCAGTGGGAAAGTGCATATAAAAGATTCCTTGCTGCTAATGTAAAAATGAGTCAGAATTACAGAATGTTTGACATCCAACAGCCTATGATTTATTAATCAATGTGCTCTAGTGGTGTAGTTAAACAAAACAAACTTTCTTTCAGAGGCCTGAAAAAACATTTTTGAAATTGATTATTAAATTTTGGCGTATTTTCTTCTTATCTTGCCTTTTCAGGAAGAGATCTAGTTCATTTGGTAGAGTGGTCGGGTCACAGGAGATGTTTGGGTCAAATGATCGACCGCCCCTTCAGTGGACCCATTCTGATTGGGTTTTTTCACCATCCCAAGGTGTTTTAGTTGAGCTATTAATACACAATATATTTTTTATTTTTTTATTTTGTGTTTACAGAGTGTGTATTTATTATTGTGTTTCCTGTTATTTATTTATGTAACTTATGTGTGATGGAGAAACTGAACTGACGTAATTATAATGGACCTTAAAACAACTGACTGATAGTGCTGATAGTGTTTTCCCTAGAATGTTTTAGCATGGTGCGGCACCATGCCTCAATAGTCTAGTGCCATCTTGCCTTAATCAGCACCATGCTGCCCTGAGATTAAACAAGCCTTTTTCATCAATTAATTCTAAAATTGTGTTTATAAAACACTCAGAAATGTATGATTAATTTAACAAAATATGCCTGTTATATTTTGCCATTCATTTATTGCTATTTCAGTGAAAATGTCCCCAAAGTGTTTAGTCTACAATGCCTTGTAAAATGTCTAGGGAAAACACTATGCTGATATTATTCAATACTAACAAACATGTTTGACATGTGCTGTTTATACCTTTTGGCAATGACTGGTTTTACATCTATGTACATGTATACAAAAATAAAAATATGAATTCATATTTCATACAAATGGCATCGTTATTTTTTCTTTTTATAAGAAACAAGGCTTAAAAAAGTACTATATTGGAGTATTTTAGCTCAATTTAGATTTGGCTAAAGACTTTTAATTTTGGCTAAGGAAAATCATAATTGCCTAAATTTTTGGCTAAAGGTATTTTTCAACCATAGTTAACCCTGCCTTTCTGTGGAAAAATGCATATAAAAGATCCCTCTCTGCCCGTGGTAAAATACATATAAAAGATCCATCTCTGCCTGTGGTAAAATACATATAAAAGATCCCTCTCTGCCCGTGGTAAAATACATATAAAAGATCCCTCTCTGCCCGTGGTAAAATGCATATAAAAGATCCCTCTCTGCCCGTGGTAAAATGCATATAAAAGATCCCTCTCTGCCCGTGGTAAAATGCATATAAAAGATCCCTCTCTGCCCGTGGTAAAATGCATATAAAAGATCCCTCTCTGCCCGTGGTAAAATGCATATAAAAGATCCCTCTCTGCCCGTGGTAAAATGCATATAAAAGATCCCTCTCTGCCCGTGGTAAAATGCATATAAAAGATCCCTCTCTGCCCGTGGTAAAATACATATAAAAGATCCATCTCTGCCTGTGGTAAAATGTATATAAAAGATCCCTCTCTGCCCGTGGTAAAATGTATATAAAAGATCCCTCTCTGCCCGTGGTAAAATACATATAAAAGATCCCTCTCTGCCCGTGGTAAAATACATATAAAAGATCCCTCTCTGCCCGTGGTAAAATACATATAAAAGATCCCTCTCTGCCCGTGGTAAAATACATATAAAAGATCCCTCTCTGCCCGTGGTAAAATACATATAAAAGATCCCTCTCTGCCCGTGGTAAAATACATATAAAAGATCCCTCTCTGCCCGTGGTAAAATACATATAAAAGATCCCTCTCTGCCCGTGGTAAAATACATATAAAAGATCCCTCTCTGCCCGTGGTAAAATGCATATAAAAGATCCCTCTCTGCCCGTGGTAAAATGTATATAAAAGATCCCTCTCTGCCCGTGGTAAAATGCATATAAAAGATCCCTCTCTGCCCATGGTAAAATGCATATAAAAGATGCCTCTCTGCCTGTGGAAAACTGTAGCATGTTTCCTAATACTACGAGTCAGAATTATCAAATGTTTGACATCCATTTGCCATTGATTAATGAATCAATGTGCTTTTAATTTGATTAGTGGTTTCATTAAACAAAACAAACTTTAACTTTTCTTTTCAGTCTGTAATTTCCAAAGAGAATAATATGCTGAACTTCATTAAAAAATAACTTACACTTTACACTGTGTAGAGATACGACCTGAACAACAAAACTGTTTACATTTTCATTCAGATTTATTGTCCTCGAAATTAAATTTTAAAATCTAACTACCCACATACAGGTGGTTGTGGGGGTGGGGTATTTTTGTAGGGGGTGTGGGTGGTAGCAGGCTGATGTTTGCCAGAATTAAACAAAAAACTACAATTATTCATATTAACATTACTGCCAAAAGGCTACAACTACAAATTTTTACATGGATTACAACCAATAATGTGGGTAGAATGATGGAAATACATGGTGAAAAGGGTTCAGGCAAGCTCATTTTGCCCGAATATCTTTATCTTTTTTCTGTCTGAATTTGAGGAGATGCTCCAGCCCAGCCCTCCAGTTTCCCCCATCTCGTATGCTACAGTATGCCATAGTATAATACGGAAATATGTTATTGTAATAATTTACTCACCTCTCCATTGTCCATTAGCGCCATGGATGTAGTCTGGCCACAGGCCAGAGCAACAGCTGGTCGACAACCTGAATAACAGTAAAATTATTTAGAATTAATCATTATAATCCCTTCCGAAAACTGTGGTAAATAAATTAAAAGCAGGTTGACAACTTGAATAACAATTTGACAGCAATTCATCGCACATAATTTTGTTTACTATTATAATAATATTTATTCGCATATGAGACCCAATGAATTACAGATCACGTTTTTTACTTGTGATGTATGATTAGAAACAGATTCATGGTATTATGTAAATGGTCTATATTAAAAAAATAGAGAATACTACATACATTAGATACTGTTTATCTTATGAGTTGTTTAAAAACCTTTTTAAACAAAGAGATGTAAGATAAATGGCATCTAACGAATGTAGTATTCTATGTCTTACATATCTTCAGAAAACAGTTTTAAAATAAATTTAAACACCTTTTCCAACTAAAACCTAGGTATGGCCCTAGTGCTTATTGTTAACTTGTGCGACACAGACAAGTAAATTTGAAGTTAATTTGTATGTCAAAAGTGATCGATTCAACCATTTTTTTTTCATTGGACGTATGGCATTGGTGACCTGGGGCCTAATTCACAAAGTTCTCTTAGGCTCTGCTAGACAAGAAAGCATCCTCTTTGCAAGTCTTTTAGCACTGCACTGTGAGATCGCAAAGTTGCGAGACTTTAGTGAATTAGGCCCCTGGTCATCACATAGGACCAGACCCTACAGAGGTCTCTTATTTTACAAAGTATCTTTTTCTTTAAGCACACATAAGAACATGACAAACCCCTGCATATTTTACACCAATCTCATCACCTAAACTGTAGCTAACATTTCCAACAACAATTGATTAATAATATGAATTTCATAATGAATCATCACATTGGTAGCTTCAGTTTCTACATTTACTGTAGTTTGACACCCTATGTATTTTTTTGTGCTAGGAAGTTGTTGAAACCTATATCCATTCATCCATTCACATTGGTAGTGCCCAACCAATACATTTTCTGCATCACAAAAGTCCCCTATGAAGTTTAACCAGTTTTAACATGTTTGTCTTCTCATTCATTAGGTTTGTTCACACTTACACAAGTTTAAACTGGTTTAGCTAAAACACTTTTGGCTGAAAATGACAAGTGTTCCCAGGTATTATAGAAATATGTATACTGGTATAAGGCAGAAATGTCGTTATCCGCTCTTGCACAAGACATCAAAACAACAATGACAAGTGTTCCCAGGTATTATAGAAATATGTATACTGGTATAAGGCAGAAATGTCGTTATCCGCTCTTGCACAAGACATCAAAACAACAATGACAAGGGTTCCCAGGTATTATAGAAATATGTATACTGGTATAAGGCAGAAATGTCGTTATCCGCTCTTGCACAAGACATCAAAACAACAATGACAAGTGTTCCCAGGTATTATAGAAATATGTATACTGGTATAAGGCAGAAATGTCGTTATCCGCTCTTGCACAAGACATCAAAACAACAATGGACTACCAGCATGAGTCTGCAAGACAACACACATGTAGCCATTTGATTGGCTGTTTGGAACCAATGGGTGAAATGCATTGGTGAGAAGTTAGGATGAGTAGTAGTCCTCTAAAAAGAGAAACCAATCAGAAGTGTTGGGTTTTAAAAATATATTTTTTTTTAAACAAATTATTTATAAAACCAAAAAACACCAGACTATTTTGAATGTTTTAGTATAAACAAAATTGATACAAAGCAGAAGTGCATGGGGAATACAAAATGAACCATCTGTGTGGGAGGTGAGGTTAGCAGATGTACAACCAACATTTCATTTCAACTTATCTTCATGCTTATATCCAATTAAGGTTCAAGCACACTGTCCTGGACAAATACCTCAGCTATCTGGGCTGTCTGATCAGGACAGAGGGTTAGTTGTTAATTGTTAGTCGTTAGTGGGAGAGAAGAGGGTGTAGTGGTCTTACACCTACCCAATGAGTCATTAAAACTCACTCTGGGTGGGAGCCTGTACTGGGCTGCGAACCCTGTACCTACCGGCCTTATGTCTGATGGTTTAACCATGCCGCCACCGAGGCCAGTGTAAAACCAACACGTTATCTCAGTCACACTCTACATCTACCCAATGAGTCATTAAAACTCGCTCTGGGTGGGAGCCTGTACCGGGCTGCGAACCCTGTACCTACCGGCCTTATGTCCGATGGTTTAACCACGCCGCCACCGAGACCAGTGTAAAACCAACACGTTATCTCAGTCACACTCTACATCTACCCAATGAGTCATTAAAACTCGCTCTGGGTGGGAGCCTGTACCGGGCTGCGAACCCTGTACCTACCGGCCTTATGTCCGATGGTTTAACCACGCCGCCACCGAGACCAGTGTAAAACCAACACGTTATCTCAGTCAGACTCTACATCTCTGTGTCCTCCTTTTCATGACACCCAATAGCTGATGTGTATTTTTATACTGTAGCGTCGTTAAACATTCATTCATTCATTCTCCTTCTTGGGGTGCTTCACTTCATTTATTAGGAGGGTGGAACATAGATCAGTGGTAAAGCATTCGCCTGACGCCAGTCTGGGCTTGATCCCAGTCGGCGGGCTCATTGGGCTATTTTTCGTCATCATGACTGATCTGTCAAAGGCCGTGGTATATGTTATTCCCTCAGTTGGCTCATGCAGGTTTCTTCTCTAAGACTAATTACAGGCCTTTGGATTTCACGGTAACGATGGCTTCCTACATGTTGGTAAAATCACGGAACCGAAAACAAATTACCCATGATTATTACATCGAGTACGACTATTAAAGGGGTATTCCTGAGTTTGCTGCATTGTAAGATATTTCCTACTAATAAAATAGTTCTACGATTAGACTCACATATTAAATATATTTTCTTGTTTAGAATATCAGTGTCTGTATATTCAATGTGTTTCTGGTCATCTTAATATTTACATGAAGTCCAAACTGGATTTTGTCTTCAAATAATTTCGTATGTATGAAAAAAAAATATTTTAGGAAATAAAACAAAATTTAACCTAGTACAAATATTAGAATGATCAGAAACATGTTTAATATACAGCCACTAATATTTTATGCAGAAAAATGTATTTGATATGTAATTAAAATTGTTAAAAATTCTTTGTTAGTCGATAACATCTTATAAATTGCAGCAAAATCAGGAATGTCCCTTTAAACGAAAATAATATATATTATAGAACTTTTTTTTTACTATTATCATATTTCTGATATCACACTACTGGGCAGTGTGCTTGACACAATCACAAGACCCGATTTAGACTGTTGTGTTAACTGAACTTATCAGTTTTCCAGTTCATGTAAACCAAATCCAACACGCGCTCAAATGAAACGCGTTACACATTTGAACAACAGTTACTGGCACTAATTATTAGTAATTACTAGTATGTATTTAAATTCAAATATAATTTTGTAGAAAATATTTAACCTTCTGCATGGCTAGCTCTGGCACTCGACAAATTCGCCAGTTGCGAATTTTGAAAGTAGTTGGCGAATTTTATTTTAAGTTGGCGAAATAATTTCATGTAAAAATTAACATTTTTTAGAAAGTAACTTTATAGGTCTACGTCATTTCCTCCCATAATGAATCAGACCTATAAACTATTATTTTTATTTATCTGTCAAAATCCAACAACATGTGTATAATGGAGAGGGCGTTGAAAATCAACTCTATATTGAGTTTGAAAACATGTCTCTTTGCACTGATTTTTGCTGTAATTTAAATCAATCGTATTAAAAATGGGTTCCCATGACTTGTTTTCACGGAACCTAAAATCAGTTTCCGATGGGTTCCCATAATCACAAGACACAGAACCGAAAAAGTGTTTCCCATGAAATTTGAAATCTTATGGCCTGTAATTAGCAAATGTTTCACACCCAATAGATGATGATTAATAAATCAATGTGCTCTAGTGGTGTTGTTGAACAAAACAAACTAACAGACAATTATTTGCAGTTTTAATTATTTTCATGCTTATATCCACTTCAGGTTCAAGCAAGCTGTCATGGGCACACACTTCTGCTATCTGGGCTGTCTGTCCAGGATAGTGAGTTAGTTGTTAGTTGTTAGTGTGAGAGAAGTCAGTTTAGTCGTCTTAATCTACCCATTGAGCCATTAAAACAACTCTGGGTAAAGCCTGCACTGGGATGTGAACCTAGTACCTACCAGTCTGTAGGCAGATGGCTTAACCACTAAACCATAGGGGCTGGTGTTCTCACTGGTTCAATGAAAGATCAACCGGTCAATTTAGACTATGGCTATTTCGTGTCCACCATATGTATATACTGATTCAGTGTTTTTACACTTGGTTGGAGGGCAGGATCAGATCTACGTTTGTAGGTCAGTTGACAGAGCACTTGCCGTAGGTGCTTGGGCCGAAGGATCAAATCCCATCAGTGAACCCATTCATTGATTGTTTTTTCCCCCTGTCCCAACCAGTGCCCCACGACTGTGCTGTCCTATTTGTGGGAATGTGCATGTAAAAGATCGCTTACTGTATGCAATAGGTTTCTTCAGAAGACTATATGTCACAATTACCAAATGTCTCATATCCAACAGTTGATGTTTGCTTTTAAGGGAATTCTTGTTTACTGATGGAATTTTGGTTTACTGAAAGTCTGGTTTATTGAGGGAATTCTGGTTTACTGAAGGTCTGGTTTATTGAGGGAATTCTGGTTTATTGAGGGAATTCTGGTTTATTGGAGGAATTCTGGTTTATTGAAGGAATTCTGGTTTATTGAATTAGGTCCGGTTTAGAGGGAAATCTGGTTTACTGAAGGTCCAGTTTTGAGGAAATTCTGGTTTACTGCAGGTCCGGTTTTCAGGGAAATCTGGTTTACTGAAGATCTGGTTTGTAGGGAATTCTGGTTTACTGAACGTCCAGTTTGTAGGGAATTCAGGTTTTTTTAGGGTCTGGTTTTGAGGCAAATCTGGTTTACTAAAGGTCTGGTTTTCAGGGAAATCTGGTTATTCGAAGGTCCAATTTGGAGGGAATTCTGGTTTACTGATGGTCTGGTTTTGATAAAAAAATATTTTTTTTACTGTATATCAATCCTTGCAAAGGTTAATGACAGCCAGATCTGATACCAAATCAACAGAATGCATATAAGATGAAACCAGACTGTGCTTTGTTTATACATGCTCACCTGTATGTTGAAGTATGTATCGACCTTTATTACCCATATGGGCTCAAATATACGGGGTAATATTTTTTCGATCTCTGCACAGTGTGCAGATTGCTTCTACAGCCACTGATTGGCTGGCTTAAAAATCACGATGTTTGGTTGGTTGCTTGTCATGGCCGGAACTTCACTTTCATTCATATAATGTTTCCATTCATGAGTCAGATTACACATACGTTATACGATATACAAAGATTTACAAAAACAAATGGACTCACTTGTTCCGTAAACATGAAATGGTATATTTTCATAAGCAGCGGCTTTAGTAATATATAAAAATAATTATTTTCAAATGCAAATACAGTTGTATTATTTTGTACTGTAAACATTTGGCTGTAAAAAGAACGCCGTTATGCTATGACGTCACTTACATTACGTCATGTAATGTGCGTAAGATTATATGACGTAATGGCTGATGGCTTTGTTGTAGACTGCAGAGGAATTTTTACATTAAAAATCAGTTAAAATTGACAATGGGTAATAAAGAGAATAACCAACTCGCTACGAGGAGTTACGAATTATCTGTCCCTCGTGAATGAATGTTGTAAAACCCTCGCCAAAGGCTTGGGTTTACAACATTCATTCACTCGGGACAGATAATTCATAATTCCTTGTAGCTCGTTAGTTATTCTCTAAATATCACACTGTAATGAGAAAACCACCGTCTTTCTACAGCAGATGGATGCTGCTTTCTAACAGGTTGATGGAGAGCTCGCGTTTGGTGCTTGGGTCATAAGATCAAACTGCCTTGTTGGATCCACTCTCTCAATGAATTTGTTCCTATCCCCATAACATATATTTTTGTGATCAGATCTTATTATACATTGTAGACGTGGAAAGTGCTCGCCTGTCGGTCGGTCTAGGATCAATCCCTGTTGGTGACCCATTGAGTTATTTCTTGTTCCATCCAGTGCACCACAAAAGGCATATCAAAGCTGTGGTATGTGCTATCCTGTCTGTGGGATAGTGCATATATAAGATGCCTTGCCACTAATACAAAAAACAAACCCATAACCAGTTTCCTCTAAGACTGTATGTGAGAATTTCGCATTTTTCACATCCAACAGCTGATGATTAATAAATCAATGTGCTTTAGTGGTGTCATTAAACAAAACAAACTTTAACTTTACTGTTAAAAACAAAACATGCATTTAATCACACAATCTTACCTTCTGGACAGGAAGGGACAAAAACATAAACAGTTTTAAACATGTACCAAAGAACAATCTCTATGGACTAAAAAGAATATCTTGCATTTTTTGGGTGTATTTTGGAGATGAAAAAAAGAAGAAAAAAGATATGTACTAAAAATAAAATACAAGCTTTTAAATTAACTATTAGTCTTTGCCGTGAGCTAAATCAAGGTGAGCTGAAGATCACTCTCCTGAAATGGTACTAGGCGAGCAGTCACATAAAGTTTCAAATGAAATTCAGTGAAAAATATATTGCAAGGCAATCAATTTGTCAGTCTCCTGAAAGATTGCAGGTGAGTGTGGATGGGAGCAGGAGTGATCACTCACCTGTCCAGGCGAAGACTGTTGTGTACACAAACATGTAACATGGACGCCACTAATTACAACAAACAACGTCCACATTCCAGTGTTTTGCTATTTTTGTGTAATGTACAGTGCTAACTACTTAGTGTATAATGAAAAAATGTGGAAGGTTTCCTCTCTAAGACTATATGTCAAATTACCAAATGTTTGACATCCAATAGCCGAATTGTCATTCATAGCCACTGAAATACATGTAAGTCGAAAATGGTCGTTCAATTACGAGGGCCCATATTTTCGAATAGAGCTGGGTAGTATACCATATATACCATTCGGCATCGGTATTATGTCAACACTGATTTATCGTAACGAACAAATTTCAAAATACCAAAATTTCGGTATTGAAAAATTCATGAGCACTAACAATATATCTGACGATTGCAAAATAGCTGAAGATGGCCATGAGTATGGAATTTAATTTTATTTAGATGAAATTAGCGGGTGAGACTTAACTCGGGCATGCATTTAAAGCAGAGTATACAAAAAATACCACTTGGTATCTGTATGGTATCAATACCGAATACCATACCAATACCGAGGTAAATCATCAAAAAATACCGATTCCGAACCTGAAATTTCAATACCGCTCAGCTCTATTTTCAAAGCTACAATGTATCTTAGAGCTGTGAAATCATAAAACCATCGTAAGTTATGATGTCAATATGGTGTGTTCTGTAGTCTATGATGGTTTTTGTGATTTCGTAGTGCTAAGATAGATTCAAAAATCCCAAGCCAGGAAGTTACCACGTGGTACATGTACTTCAACTATATTTTTTATTAACAAAAACACCACTACATGTACCTCAGGCATCTGAAAATTGCGAGAGCGACAGTTTCGTTCGTCCATCACTCGGGTAGTATAGTTAGCGGAAAACATTCACAAGTTCATGATAGGGTACGTAAAAACAATTTGCGTTACCTGAATTGGTTTTTGCTTTCGCATATGTTCAATTCTCAGTGGTCTGTACGTGTTTAAATGTAAGCTACAGACATAAGTATCATTACAAGAACAGTAGCCATATGTTCAATTCTCAGTGGTCTGTACGTGTTTAAATGTAAGCTACAGACATAAGTATCATTACAAGAACAGTAGCCATATGTTCAATTCTCAGTGGTCTGTACGTGTTTAAATGTAAGCTACAGACATAAGTATCATTACAAGAACAGTAGCCATATGTTCAATTCTCAGTGGTCTGTACGTGTTTAAATGTAAGCTACAGACATAAGTATCATTACAAGAACAGTAGCCATATGTTCAATTCTCAGTGGTCTGTACGTGTTTAAATGTAAGCTACAGACATAAGTATCATTACAAGAACAGTAGCCATATGAATGAAGAACATGTTTATGAACGAATGATAATGGGAACTGTAAACTTGATAAACGTGTCGTAACCTAGGTTACCAGCCCTGCAATTTATAGTAACGTGTAGTGTACATGGGTTACTAGGCTCTATGCTTAATTTGATGCCTGTATTCACCACTACCATAATGCACTACCACACTACTAGGAAGGAAATGTTTTAGTTAATGACACATTCAACACACTTTATTACGGTTATTTGGCATCAGACATATGGTTACGGACCACACAGATATTGAGAAAGAGAACCCATTGTCGCCACTTCATGAGCTACTCTTTTTGATTAGCAGCAAAGGATCTTTTATATTAACACACTACTAATGAATTACTTTACTTGTAATGTGGGAAGTACATGTAAAAGATCCCTTGCTGCTAATGATTGTACATCTAGACTGCAATTGCCATGTTATACACATAAGGTTGATGACAGATAATTTCTGCAACATCAGTTTTCCTTAAAGGGACACACCCTAGTTACAGTTATTTGTTAACCATTACGGCATTGTTTTTCGCTATTAAACCCCATTTTTCACAAATAAAATTGCACTTTACTTACATTTTATTATTTAGAATACACATTTCCATTCACCTGAAGTGCTTTTTGTTAATCCTGATGTTTGTAAAACCACGAAATGCATTTTTTGCATTTTTTCACAAGACGTCTATCGAGAAAAAACCGTTAAGCAAGCGAGGTCCAATCTATTTTTAGAGGGAATCTTCCTGTGTAAACGTCACAGATGTTGGTATACCACGTGACCATTATCATTTTGGTTCGGTTTGTTTTCTCGTGCACAGTTCGCGCAATCAACATCCGATTTGTCGTTGTTCATTTGTGAGATTTTTCTTCACAGTTCGTGAACATTTTCAGTAACAATAAAGTTCAGACAAGTAAGTGTCTCAATACAAAACGTTACAAACCCTTAAAACCAATAATTTTGCTAAGTCTTATAATATCTGGAGAGGGGATACAACCAGGACAGAACAGTTGGAACATGTCCAGGAGAGGTGAAAAGAACGCACCACTAGTCTGTGCGCACTCTGTGAAATTTGTCGTGACGTAGGCATTGTTGTGCTTCGAGCGACATCTACCGGTGACATCAGAATACAAACTTTCAAAATTATTTCAAGCAATTGGGACATGGCGATTCCCATGGTATTTATCGATATAAAACCTGCTTTTTCACTCCATTTGATAAAAACGTGATCTAAGTGTGTTACAGGTTTGTAGATTAACCAAATTATAATTTATTTTCGCTGGATGGAACTAGGGTGTGCAGCTTTAATACACAATAAATATAACATACAATGTCATGTACCTTACTGTAATTTCACTTCTTATCTGTATTTCGTAAATAATACACTTTTTTTTTTTTTAAATCCTGTATTTTGTTCAAAAACAGTAAGATGCATCAATAATTTTCAAACAAAACATTCTCAATAGCAATTTTGCACTAAAAGTTTTCCAGCATTCTGAAAATGGATACTTCATGCACCCAGTTTACTGTTGTTGCAAAAAGAAGTTTGTTTTATTTAACGACACCACTAGAGCACATTGATTTATTAATCATCGGCTATTGTACATGTATGTCAAACATTTAGTAATTTTTACATATTATAGTCTGAGAGAGGAAACCCGCTACATTTTTCCATTAGTAGCAGAGGATCTTTTATATACACCATCCCATAAACTGGGTAGCACATACCACAGCCTTTCATATACCAGTCGTGGTGCACTGGCTGTAACGAGAAATAGGCCAAAAAAGCCCATCGACAGGGATCGATCCCAAACTGATCGTGCATCAAGCAAGCGCTTTACCACTAGGCCACTCAAAAACAGTTAGATGCATCAGTAATTTCAAACAAAACAGTTAGATGCATCAGTAATTTCAAACAAAACAGTTAGATGCATCAGTAATTTCAAACAAAACATTCTCAATAGCAATTTTGCACTAAATGTTTGGCAGCATTCTGAAAATGGATACTTCATGCACCCAGTTCACTGTTATTGCAACGTGACACCATGTTGAGCAGACAACACTGTTTACATGACGGCATGTTTTTATTTTTGACAACTGTAGACAAACAAACAAAAAAAGCTTAATGTAGTAGTATTGGTATAAAGTGCTTCTACTGGCAGCAGCTAGTGGGAATTTCCCTATTAGCTCAATTGGTTTTCATTATTTGTTTGCATTACCATAGTTTGACACCCAATAGCCGATGTATTTTTCGTGCTGGGGTGTCGTCAAACATTCATTCATTCATTCATTAGCTCAAATGGTAGAGCACTACAACATATTTTTCACTATTAAAGCTGTTTTTGATAAATTAAACTAGAAGTACTTGCATTTTGTTATTTACAATATTAATTTTCATACATCTGAAGTGGTTCTGGTCATGCAGGTTTTTGCAATACCCCAAAATGCCTTTTTCATAATTCTAAAAAAAGCATGTTTGTTAGAGAAGTAATGACAATATTTCCCCGTTTAAACATCACTGATTTTAGCTTCTCTCGCTTATAACTTTATCCAAATGTGTTGCAGGTTTGTAGATTAACTAAACTTAATGTCCATTTTCATGGGTTGAAACTAGGGTCTGTACCTTTAAGTATAAAAAGACAGAAGTAAATATGACCATTCAGTAAGTATAATATTTACAAAATATGACCATTCAGTAAGTATAATATTTACAAAATATGACCATTCAGTAAGTATAATATTTACAAAATATGACCATTCAGTAAGTATAATATTTACAAAATATTAGATGGATATGTTATATTTATTGTGTATGAAACCAAAACAACAGTGTGTGAATTGTGTCATTGACCGTAATAGCCCACCATATATTAGAATGTGATGGGATGTTGGTAAACATTCCTTTCCTCACCTATGACTGCCGTAATTCTCCTTGGTGTCGGCTGATTGCTTGTGGTTCCTGTGCCAACCTGACCACAATTGTTCTGACCCCACGCGTATATCTAGATAAAAATAAATACAAGAAATATATAGTACTTTACTGACGGAAGGAAGGAAGCACATAAAGATTAACAGCAGGTAGTGACTCCAACCAAAACTCCCAAGGACAAAGGCGTAAGGGCTCCCATTTTCGTAGGGGGGACAGGCTGGTGTTTGCCAAAATTAAACGAAAATGCCCAAATCTGGATACTAATGTTTGTTTAGCTTCAACATTACTTTCAAACAGCTATATAGGGTTGCAAACAAATCACATTTTTACCTGGATTACAACTAATTGTATGAGTAGAATGATGGTAATATGTGGTAAAAAGGCCTCAGGTTAACACATTTTGCCTGAATATCTCTTTAAAAAATTTGCCCGAATTTGACAATTTGCTCCAGCACTAGTTGGGCAGTTGCACCCATCCTCCCCCCCCCCCCCCCCACACCATCTTGTATGCTTATGCTCATGGATAGTGTTAAGAAGTTATCTGTGTTAATGATATTCAACCTCATATACATGTATTTATATCAAAAATAAATACAAATATATAGTGATTAAAAGAAATATGGGATTACAAACCATAAACAACAACAGCAAATACTGTCAGGAGGTTTAACGGCATTACTGACATTCAGTCCCTATTTCTCGTTCCAGCCGGTGCATAACGACTAGTATATCAAAGGCTGTGGTATGTGCTATCCTGTCTGTGGGATGGTGCATATAAAAAGATTCCTTGCTACTAATGGAAAAATGTAGCAGGTTTCCTCTCTAAGACTACATGTATATGTAAATATTACCAAATGTTTGACATCCAATAGTGGTATCGTTAAACAAAACAAAGTCCCAAATTACATATTTGTCTACCGTGAGTTTTTTCTCCCTCATTTCTTTTCATCAGTATATTCAACTTGTCAGTATTTCAAAAAGCATTCTGAGAGTACTGCTAAAGCAATACATTTCACCTACCGGGTCAAAAACATTTGTGCCTCTCCTAAGTTCAAGGGCCATAACTCTGTGAAAAATGAGTAAATCAAAATGAAAGTCAAATTTGATCTGTAACAGTATATGATAAAGCTATACACAAAATTTCAGCTCAATGTTCTGAGATATTATGGAAACAAAATCCTGAAAAAAAATGTTTGTATCTCCTAAGTTCAAGGGCCATAACTCCGTAAAATAATGGGTAAATTGCCATGAAAGCCAAACCTTTTCTGTAACAGTACATGATAAAGGTATAGACACAAATGTCAGCTCAATATCTTGAGGCATTATGAACAAAAGTCTGGAAAACAATTTGTGGGACAGACAGACAGACGGACTGGACTGGTAGGGGACTAATAAAGACATTAAACAAACACCTAAACTAAAACAAATTATACTACTCAACGTTTGCTTGGCATATTTGGGGGGAGGGGGGGCAGGATATAGCCAAGTTGTAAAGTGCTAGCCTTTGGTGAGACCATTGGGCTATTTCTTGTTCCAACCAGTAAACCGTGGTATGTGCTATCCTGTCTGTGGGATGGTGCATATACAAAGATTCCTTGCTACTAATGGAAAAATATAATGGGTTTCTTCTCTAAGACTACGTGTCAGAATTACCAAATGTTTGACGTCCAATAACTGATGATTAATAAATCATTGTGCTCTAGTGGTGTCATTAAACAAAACAAAACCCCAAAACAAGGAAAAACATGTTAAGTAAAGCAAATGCATTTATTGTGTTCAGTAGATGACATATATAATTATTGTTGCCATGCATTACTATGTTGATGTACGGAGTGTTCAGATCACATAGTCACACTGATCACCTGTTGCACAAATTGTTTATCATGACATATTTTTGGTGTATTCCTAGTGAAAGTTGAGTACAGCAGGGAGAATCTGTGAACTGTAAAAAAGAGGAAATCTAGAGGGGTCGCGAAAATTCTTGAAATCCTAGGTTAAAATCTGACACATTTTGGAGAAAAGGACGATTAAAATGTGAGGAAATGCAATGTTCCATGAGAGGAAAACAGCTGATCTGAGAATTCCCACCCCTGTGAGTAGTATATATCAAATATGTACAATACTGACTTCAAGTGTGTATACATGTACATGTATACAATGTATATATTTTTAAAACTAAAATTCTACTATAAATTCAACTTCCAGTAACTTTATAATTAATTAATTTAACCGTAATTGAATATACATGTATTCATGTAAATACACTGTAAAAAAAAAAATTAAAAAAATTAGAGTTACCTCCCCATCTGCTGTGAGTGCCATTGAGTGGTGACCTCCACAGGCGACCTGTGCAACTCGTTTCCCCTGTAGGTTTGTGGTGACGAGGGCAGGAAGAAACCCCTGGTTCGAGCCACCATTACCCAGCTGACAGTAGCCATTGTGACCCCAACTGAACACCTCACCACCTGAACAAAAACACAAAATCATTTCAAATTATACTTTTGATAATTGTAGATTATGACATGTTAATTCAACCGGCTTCAGTGATGTCATGGTTAAGCCATCCGACATAAGGCTGGTAAGGTACAGGGTTCACAGCCCGGTACCAGCTCCCACCCAGAGTGACTTTGAACAACTCAATGGGTAGGTGTAAGACTACTACACCCTCTTTTCTCTTACTAACCACTAACAACAGCTAACCAACTGTCCTGGACAGACAGCCCAGAAAGCCGAGGTGTGAGCCCAGGACAGCATGCTTGAACCTTAATTGTATATAAGCATGAAAATAAGTTGAATTGAAAATGTTAATTCATGGATAAATAACTTGAGTAAGTACATTTTAAAGGCTATATACCAAATTTCAGCTCAGTATCTCGAGACATTGTCAAAAACTTGTCTGGAAAATTATATGGGAGACAGACAGACAGACAGACAAAGATAAAACCTACAGTCCCCTCTGGTTGGACTGTTAGGGACTAAAACGTCATCTCCTAAAGAACAAAACAGCCATGAATGGCTGCATTTTACTTTGACAAAAAGTAAGATATTGTTTTGAAAATGTTATGCAACTCCGTAACATTTTGTGATATCACATAATAACCCCTTCACCCTGAAGAGTGTTACATAATTGTTGAATGGAAGGAAGGAAATGTTTTTATTTAACGACACAAACAACACTTTTTATTTACAGTTACCGTATTTGACCGGAAATTAGCCCAGGGGGCCAAGACAACTCATTGTAAGCTTAGCATGGGATGGGCTTATTCCCAGACAAGGGGCCAGTTTTGTTGAAAAAAACACAAAAAAACTAATAATTAAAATAAATAATAATTAAATGAACTAGGAAGAAAATGAAAAACGTCCAGTAGCACATCTATTAATTAGTGTTCCATTTGTTATTAATAAATAATAGTTTATTAATTAAAAATTTTTTTTTACTAGTATCTAATTATCAGAAACGCACCTTCTATGTTACCAGTGCTGTTTATTTACATTCAAAATTTAATTCTGAGAAGACTTAAAACAACAAACTCAATAGTGTATACACACGTTTCTGACAGGCAGTCAGCTTACACTACAAAGAATTGTCAATCTAGGCCATTGTTCTTAGCCAATCAGAATACGGTATTTGCCTAATTAGCATTAACTGCGGACACAGTGTGGTGGTAAAAATAGACATTGGTTTTAGTTCAGACTTGGGTTTGGGTACTTCAAAAGAAATACTGCAGGCATGAAATTGAAAACAATGTTACACACTGTTACTATTAGACTACTAAATCTCACTGGTGGTACAATATTGTGTTACATTTGTGTGTTTAATTATTTGCAGGAGGTATGACCTTTTAAATGAACTTTGAGCAAACTTGCAGTTTTGTGTTATTTATAAGGTGACGAAGTTGGGGGTAGGCTTATTTACGAATGAGGGCCTAATTTCTTAAATGCTATCAAAATGGAGGGGGGCTTATTCAAAGACATGGGCTAATTTCCGGTCAAATACGGTATATGGCATCAGACATATGGTTAAGGACTACACAGATATTGAGAGAGGAAACCCGCTGTTGCCACTTCATGGGCTACTCTTTTCGATTAGCAGCAAAGGATCTTTTATATGCACCATCCCACAGACAGGATAGTACATACCATGGCCTTTGTTACACCAGTAGTGGAGCACTGGCTGGGGTGAGAAATAGCCCGATAGGCCCTCCAACAGGAATCGATCCTAGATCGATTGCGCATCCCTTGTTGAATGGCCTCAAAGCCCTAGAGTTGGAGTGACCATTAAGAGTTACAAGGTCTTCTTACTTCCCGACACGGCCAGAACATGTGGTCCACTGCCAAAAGCAATGTCAGCTATCTTCTTACGACACAGAATCTCGATCTTACGGGGGACAAAACTGCTGTGAGTGTCACCTGAAAAATACAAACATATCATTGAGTATATATTATCAAATATATATATTTATTTATTTATACATTAGTCCCATACCAGTCCAAATTGGAAAGCAGGGCTCAAAACAGCGGCCTGTGAAAAGCAGAATACAGTCCATTTTTTAGAACTAGCAGTTGAAACAGAAATATATCAGATAAAATTACCAAAAAATCACAGGTCATTTTTCAAGACATACATGTATATAAATTTGTACGATTATCTCATCTATTTAGCTTGTGATTCTGTTAAATATTTTAATTGTATAATGCTCTAAAATACATCTCAATTTCCCCACCACACACACACTGTCCCAAACTCGTCAATCACACCATAGTATTGTACTGTCTTATCACACACACTGTCCCAAACGCTTCACTCACACCTTAGTATTGTAGTGTCTTATCACACACACTGTCCCTAATCCTCCACTCACACCGTAGTATTGTACTGTCTTATCATACACACTGTCCCAAATACTCCACTCACAATGTAGTATTGTACTGTCTTATCACACACACTGTCCCAAATACTCCACTCACAATGTAGTATTGTACTGTCTTATCATACACACTGTCCCAAATACTCCACTCACAATGTAGTATTGTACTGTCTTATCATACACACTGTCCCAAATACTCCACTCACAATGTAGTATTGTACTGTCTTATCATACACACTGTCCCAAACGCTCCACTCACACTGTAGTATTGTACTGTCTTATCACACACACTGTCCCAAATGCTCCACTCACATCGTAGTATCGTAATGTCTTATCATACACACTGTCCCAAACTCGTCAATCACACCATAGTATTGTACTGTCTTATCACACACACTGTCCCAAACTTGTCAATCACACCATAGTATTGTACTGTCTTATCACACACACAATCCCAAAGGCTCCACTCACACCATAGTATTGTACTGCCTTATGACACACACTGTCCCTAATCCTCCACTCACACCGTAGTATTGTACTGTCTTATCACACACACTGTCCCTAACTCTCCACTCACACCATAGTATTGTACTGTCTTATCACACACACTGTCCCAAATGCTCCACTCACACTGTAGTATTGTACTGTCTTATCACACACACTGTCCCAAACGCTCCACTCACACCGTAGTATTGTTCTGTCTTATCACACACACTGTCCCAAACGCTCCACTCACACCGTAGTATTGTACTGCCTTATGACACACACTGTCCCTAACTCTCCACTCACACCGTAGTATTGTACTGTCTTATCACACACACACTGTCCCAAATGCTCCACTCACACTGTAGTATTGTACTGTCTTATCACACACTGTCCCAAACGCTCCACTCACACCGCAGTATTGTACTGTCTTATCACACACACTGTCCCTAACTCTCCACTCACACCGTAGTATTGTACTGTCTTATCACACACACACTGTCCCAAATGCTCCACTCACACCGTAGTATTGTACTGTCTTATCACACACACTGTCCCTAACTCTCCACTCACACCGTAGTATTGTAGTGTCTTATCACACACACTGTCCCAAACGCTCCACTCACACCGTAGTATTGTTCTGTCTTATCACACACACTGTCCCAAACGCTCCACTCACACCGTAGTATTGTACTGCCTTATGACACACACTGTCCCTAACTCTCCACTCACACCGTAGTATTGTACTGTCTTATCACACACACACTGTCCCAAATGCTCCACTCACACTGTAGTATTGTACTGTCTTATCACACACACTGTCCCAAACGCTCCACTCACACCGCAGTATTGTACTGTCTTATCACACACACTGTCCCAAACGCTCCACTCACACCTTAGTATTGTACTGTCTTAGCACACACACTGTCCCTAACTCTCCACTCACACCGTAGTATTGTACTGCCTTATCACACACACTGTCCCAAACGCTCCACTCACACCGTAGTATTGTTCTGTCTTATCACACACACTGTCCTAAATGCTCCACTCACACTGTAGTATTGTACTGCCTTATCACACACACTGTCCCTAACTCTCCACTCACACCGTAGTATTGTACTGCCTTATCACACACACTGTCCCTAACTCTCCACTCACACCGTAGTATTGTAGTGTCTTATCACACACACTGTCCCAAATGCTTCACTCACACCGTAGTATTGTACTGTCTTATCACACACACTGTCCCAAATGCTTCACTCACACCGTAGTATTGTACTGTCTTATCACACACACTGTCCCAAACGCTCCACTCACACCGCAGTATTGTACTGTCTTATCACACACAGTCCCAAATGTTCCACTCACACCATAGTATTGTACTGTCTTATCACACACACTGTCCCTAATCCTCCACTCACACCGTAGTATTGTAGTGTCTTATCACACACACTGTCCCAAACACTCCACTCACAATGTAGTATTGTAGTGTCTTATCACACACACTGTCCCAAACACTCCACTCACACCGTAGTATTGTACTGTCTTATCACACACACTGTCCCAAACGCTCCACTCAGATCATAGTATCATAATGTCTTATCATACACACTGTCCCAAATGCTCCACTCATACCGTAATATTGTACTGTTTTATCACACACACAATCCCAAAGGCTCCATTCACACCATAGTATTGTACTGTTTTATCACACACACAATCCCAAAGGCTCCACTCACACCGTAGTATTGTACTGTCTTATCACACACACAATCCCAAAGGCTCCACTCACACCGTAGTATTGTACTGTCTTATCACACACACTGTCCCAAATGCTCCACTCACACCGTAGTATTGTACTGTCTTATCACACACACTGTCCCAAATGCTTCACTCACACCGTAGTATTGTACTGTCTTATCACACACACTGTCCCAAACGCTCCACTCACACCGTAGTATTGTACTGTCTTATCACACACACAATCCCAAAGGCTCCACTCACACCATAGTATTGTACTGTCTTATCACACACACTGTCCCTAATCCTCCACTCACACCGTAGTATTGTAGTGTCTTATCACACACACTGTCCCAAACACTCCACTCACACACCGTAGTATTGTAGTGTCTTATCACACACACTGTCCCAAACACTCCACTCACACCGTAGTATTGTACTGTCTTATCACACACACTGTCCCAAACGCTCCACTCAGATCATAGTATCATAATGTCTTATCATACACACTGTCCCAAATGCTCCACTCATACCGTAATATTGTACTGTTTTATCACACACACAATCCCAAAGGCTCCATTCACACCATAGTATTGTACTGTTTTATCACACACACAATCCCAAAGGCTCCACTCACACCGTAGTATTGTACTGTCTTATCACACACACAATCCCAAAGGCTCCACTCACACCGTAGTATTGTACTGTCTTATCACACACACTGTCCCAAATGCTTCACTCACACCGTAGTATTGTACTGTCTTATCACACACACTGTCCCAAATGCTTCACTCACACCGTAGTATTGTACTGTCTTATCACACACACTGTCCCAAACGCTCCACTCACACCGCAGTATTGTACTGTCTTATCACACACAGTCCCAAATGCTCCACTCACACCATAGTATTGTACTGTCTTATCACACACACTGTCCCTAATCCTCCACTCACACCGTAGTATTGTAGTGTCTTATCACACACACTGTCCCAAACACTCCACTCACAATGTAGTATTGTAGTGTCTTATCACACACACTGTCCCAAACACTCCACTCACACCGTAGTATTGTACTGTCTTATCACACACACTGTCCCAAACGCTCCACTCAGATCATAGTATCATAATGTATTGTATCATACACACTGTCCCAAATGCTCCACTCATACCGTAATATTGTACTGTTTTATCACACACACAATCCCAAAGGCTCCACTCACACCATAGTATTGTACTGTTTTATCACACACACAATCCCAAAGGCTCCACTCACACCGTAGTATTGTACTGTCTTATCACACACACAATCCCAAAGGCTCCATTCACACCATAGTATTGTACTGTCTTATCACACACACTGTCCCAAATGCTCCACTCACACCGTAGTATTGTACTGTCTTATCACACACACTGTCCCAAATGCTCCACTCACACCGTAGTATTGTACTGTCTTATCACACACACTGTCCCAAACGCTCCACTCACACCGTAGTATTGTACTGTCTTATCACACACAGTCCCAAATGCTCCACTCACACCATAGTATTGTACTGTCTTATCACACACACTGTCCCAAACGCTCCACTCACACCGTAGTATTGTACTGTCTTATCACACACACTGTCCCAAACGCTCCACTCACACTGTAGTATTGTAGTGTCTTATCACACACACTGTCCCAAACTCGTCAATCACACCATAGTATTGTACTGTCTTATCACACACACTGTCCCAAACGCTCCACTCACACCATAGTATTGTACTGTCTTATCACACACACTGTCCCAAATGCTCCACTCACACCGTAGTATTGTACTGTTTTATCACACACACAATCCCAAAGGCTCCATTCACACCATAGTATTGTACTGTCTTATCACACACACTGTCCCAAATGCTCCACTCACACCGTAGTATTGTACTGTCTTATCACACACACTGTCCCAAATGCTCCACTCACACCGTAGTATTGTACTGTCTTATCACACACACTGTCCCTAACTCTCCACTCACGCCGTAGTATTGTACTGCCTTATCACACACACTTTTCCAAATGCTCCACTCACACCATAGTATTGTACTGTCTTATCACACACACTGTCCCAAACGCTCCACTCACACTGTAGTATTGTTCTGTCTTATCACACACATTGTCCCAAACGCTCCACTCACACCGTAGTATTGTTCTGTCTTATCACACACACTGTCCCAAACGCTCCACTCACACTGTAGTATTGTACTGTCTTATCACACACACTGTCCACACTGTCCAAACGCTCCACTCACACTGTAACGCTCCACTCACACTGTAGTATTGTTCTGTCTTATCACACACATTGTCCCAAACGCTCCACTCACACCGTAGTATTGTACTGTCTTATCACACACACTGTCCCAAACGCTCCACTCACACTGTAGTATTGTTCTGTCTTATCACACACATTGTCCCAAACGCTCCACTCACACCGTAGTATTGTACTGCCTTATGACACACACTGTCCCTAACTCTCCACTCACACCATAGTATTGTACTGTCTTATCACACACACTGTCCCAAAGGCTCCACTCACACCGTAGTATTGTACTGTCTTATCACACACACAATCCCAAAGGCTCCACTCACACCATAGTATTGTACTGTCTTATCACACACACGGTCCCTAACCCTCCACTCACACTGTAGTATTGTACTGTCTTATCACACACTGTCCCTAACTCTCCACTCACGCCATAGTATTGTACTGTCTTATCACACACACTGTCCCTAACTCTCCACTCACGCCGTAGTATTGTACTGCCTTATCACACACACTTTTCCAAAGGCTCCACTCACACCATAGTATTGTACTGTCTTATCACACACACTGTCCCAAACGCTCCACTCACACTGTAGTATTGTTCTGTCTTATCACACACATTGTCCCAAACGCTCCACTCACACCGTAGTATTGTACTGTCTTATCACACACACTGTCCCAAACGCTCCACTCACACTGTAGTATTGTTCTGTCTTATCACACACATTGTCCCAAACGCTCCACTCACACCGTAGTATTGTACTGTCTTATCACACACACTGTCCCAAACGCTCCACTCACACTGTAGTATTGTACTGTCTTATCACACACATTGTCCCAAACGCTCCACTCACACCGTAGTATTGTACTGTCTTATCACACACACTGTCCCAAACGCTCCACTCACACTGTAGTATTGTTCTGTCTTATCACACACATTGTCCCAAACGCTCCACTCACACCGTAGTATTGTTCTGTCTTATCACACACACTGTCCCAAACGCTCCACTCACACTGTAGTATTGTTCTGTCTTATCACACACATTGTCCCAAACGCTCCACTCACACTGTAGTATTGTTCTGTCTTATCACACACATTGTCCCAAACGCTCCACTCACACTGTAGTATTGTTCTGTCTTATCACACACATTGTCCCAAACGCTCCACTCACACCGTAGTATTGTTCTGTCTTATCACACACATTGTCCCAAACGCTCCACTCACACCGTAGTATTGTTCTGTCTTATCACACACATTGTCCCAAACGCTCCACTCACACCGTAGTATTGTACTGCCTTATGACACACACTGTCCCTAACTCTCCACTCACACCATAGTATTGTACTGTCTTATCACACACACTGTCCCAAATGCTCCACTCACACTGTAGTATTGTACTGTCTTATCACACACACTGTCCCAAACGCTCCACTCACACCGTAGTATTGTTCTGTCTTATCACACACACTGTCCCAAACGCTCCACTCACACCGTAGTATTGTACTGTCTTATCACACACACTGTCCCAAACGCTCCACTCACACCGTAGTATTGTACTGTCTTATCACACACACTGTCCCAAACTCGTCAATCACACCATAGTATTGTACTGTCTTATCACACACACTGTCCCAAACTTGTCAATCACACCATAGTATTGTACTGTCTTATCACACACACTGTCCCAAATGCTCCACTCACACCGTAGTATTGTACTGTCTTATCACACACACTGTCCCAAATGCTCCACTCAAGGGGGGTAGGGCGTAATCGACGGCCAAAGGGCCTGAGTTGCTAGGGGGGTCCGGGGGCATGCTCTAAATCTAGAATGCAGGAGATGCATTTTCCTGCATTCTGGGAAGTAAATTTGTCACATCGTCAGATATCTCCTAGGAAAATATCGCAGCAGATATCACAAATTATCGTGCCAGCGATATCTCCTACAAAAGCCTTTAATAAATAGCTATACTTACCAAGCCCAAGACAGCTGCTACAGTTTGAGCCAATAGCAAACACATCATCGTCGTCCGTGATAAATATTGCCTCATTGCCAGAGCTTCCAAACACGCACACTTTCTTTATCGTTGACAAGACATCCGGGTCAAGAATGCTAAAAATGGGCCACCGACTTAAATCGGTCATGTGACATCTGACCGAATCCACATGGCTGTTATTGAGATTGCCTGCTGGCGGAGATGCCCTCTCATTATTGTCAGAGTCTTTACCTGAGACTGCTTTAAAGAAAGACATTGTAGACATGAATGTTCAACACTGTGCCATCTGAATCTTCTCGCGGGTTTGATGGATCTTGTGACCAGAGAACAGTGCAGTATTAGGATCAGATATTCTAAATATTCACATAACTCACAAGAGTCCAGTGAACATACAAATGTAGCTTTATGACCTGAAATTAAACGAAGAAGATAAAATTACTTTTTCAATTATTTATTAAATAATTTTTATTTCATAGAAGAAAAAAAGGGTAGTAATGTGAAATAGCCTAGAAGAAGGTGATGGATCTGAAATGCAATAACACATTAGCTGCATTATATGTTTATTACTTTTTTTGTCCAATGGAAAATATATTTATTTATAAAACACATCTACCACTGTAGAACATTCTGTTAAATTTGTCTGTAAATTCACCCAAAGAATAATGTAACATGTGGTTGGTGGCGGATCCACAAAATCCTTTTTTGGGGTGGGTGGGGTTGGAGGGGTAATGACATGTGGTGAAGGGCACAGATATTCCCGAAGAGATTCCTTGGATTCTGCAACATAAAAAATAAAAAAATAAAATTATATATAACTGTTGCAAAATTTAGGTCCACCACTGATAGAATAAAGCCAAAAATTTATTCCCTGCGTAAGAATGTTTCAATTCATTCTGTAAAGATTTGTATAGATTCTGGTTTTATAATTTACAATGATTATTATCTTTTATAAGAATACTTTTTAAAGTTCTTAATGAGGTTTTAAAGCTTATGATGTAATCTCTCAGGCACCAATTAATCTGAGACTGAAAAAGTGGGAGAAATTACCATTATCAGAAGACGAAAAGATTGATTTAAAAATTGGAGACGTCAACATTTAATTTATCAGTACACTTTGCATTAATTTTGAAATGTTCTGAATTTATACTCAGTCTGAATAAAAATTATTTCATTATCAAATATTACCACTCTCAATAATAACATTCATGCAAGACAAATTAATATTTTAATTAAAACTGTGATAGTACTAAGTATCTGGTAATTAGTGTGTCATTGTTATATTAAAATGAAAGTAATAATTAGTGAAGTAGGGTCCTTTGTGTATTTTATTAGGTATTTCATCTATTTGTTACAGTAGCCCAGTGGTAAAGCGCTCGCTCGACGCGTGGTCAGTCTGGGATCGAACCCTGTCGATGGGCCCATTGGGCTATTTCTCGTTCAGGCCAGTGCTCCACCACTGGTATATCAAAGGCTGTGGTATGTACCACCTTGTCTTTGGGATGGTGCATATAAAAGATCCCTCGCTGCTAATTGAAAAGAGTAGCCCATGAAGTTACGACAGTGGGTTTCCTCTCTCAATATCTGTATGGTCCGTAACCATATGTCTGACGCCATATAACCGTAAATAAAATGTGTTGAGTGCGTCGTTAAATAAAACATTTCCTTCCTATTTGTTAGAGGTATTTAAGTCTTTTATTTCAGCCGATGACTCAGTTATACCACGCTCTGCACAACTCAGTTATACCACGCTCTGCACAACTCAGTTATACCACGCTCTGCACAACTCAGTTATACCACGCTCTGCACAACTCACGCCACGCTCTGCACAACTCAGTTATACCACGCTCTGCACAACTCAGTTATACCACGCTCTGCACAACTCAGTTATACCACGCTCTGCACAACTCAGTTATACCACGCTCTGCACAACTCAGTTATACCACGCTCTGCACAACTCAGTTATACCACGCTCTGCACAACTCAGTTATACCACGCTCTGCACAACTCACCTGGGCATGCTCTGCACAACTCACCTGGGCATGCTCTGCACAACTCACCTGGGCATGCTCTGCACAACTCACCTGGGCATGCTCTGCACAACTCACCTGGGCATGCTATCTGTCAAACTAAAGCTATACCATGCTCTGCACAACTCACCTGGGCATGCTATCTGTCAAACTAAAGCTATACCATGCTCTGCACAACTCACCTGGGCATGCTATCTGTCAAACTAAAGCTCTATCCTAACCTGCCGCGACTGATTATTTTAGAAATCAATGATTTCCATTGCCGCATTCCAACTGCACGCGCACGACGCAACAGATTTATATGTCGCGTCGCACGTGTGTGGTCAGGATACAGCAATTGAAATCAATTATTTCTAAAATAATAGGTCGCGGCCGGTTAGGATACAGCTTTACATTCTTTCTTTTGTTATGTGCTTCTGTAGCTTGGGTAATAACAATAAACTGAAAGTGTAATGCTTCTGTTTTGAGAACGCTGTAAAACTAAGTGCATAATTGGTTTTAGAAACGATTTGACCCCACCACATGTACATAATCGGCCACAGACAATTTTCCCCCACTTCAATTTCAGCCCCATAACCTGGTCATTCAAGCCCCAGTTATTTTTCGATTTAACATATAATGTTTAAACCTGGAATTACTGCATGTGTTTTTAAAAAGTGATGATCTTCATCATTACTAATTTTTGGCCAAACGTTCTGATTTGATTATACCGGTCGCTGTTAGAATAATGCAATAAGTAATTATGAAGAAGAAACCAGATTTTCAGTGGAGACCAAAGCAATGTTATTTGTGTACAAGTTTGGGTTTAGTTTTGGGATTTTTTGTTAATTTATATACAATAAAATAAAAAGCTGTGATATTATTGTTATAACTGATTTACTTTGGGGTAAAACTAAAAGCATTACCAGCTTGTTCATACCAGTATGCAAAAAAAAAACCCACACAAAAGAATACAAATATATATTAAAATGATGCAAGACCAAACACATTATAGCCAACTGATTCGTATATAGAGATAACTACATAAGTGACCGTTGGATATTATTTATCTTACGAGGTTTTTTTAAATGTATCAAACGAACAAAAGTGAGGTGGATAAGTTTTTAAACAAAGTGTTGTAAGATAAATTAAAATATCGTGAAAACCCCCCCAAAAACCAGGTTTAAAATAAATTTACAAATCTTTTCCAAATAGAATTATCTACGGCACTTATGTGTCACAGGGTAATTTGTTTTAGGTTGACTTATACGTCAGAGAGTAATCAATTTCGATTGTAGTCTCTTCGATTGGATAAAAGTAGCTGGGGTGACCTACATCACCTATATGTAGGAACAGCCAGTCGTAGATCTTTAAAGTGTCAACCCACGTGTATGTGTTACCAAACATTGCTAATTTTTGATGTGTACATATCATCAACGTCCCTAACTACATTGTACTTCGAACACCATTCAGTTTGGGGTTTTTGTGCATGGTTCGAGCAATCAAAATCTGATTTGTTGCCGTCTTCTCGTCGTTAATTTGTGAGAATTTTCTTCACAGTTCGGGAAATGTTAATTTACAATAAAGTTCAGACAAGTAAGCATCTAAAGTTAAAGTTTGTTTGGTTTAACGATATCCCTAGAGGCAAACGTTTCGAGCCCTGGGTATGTTTTGACCAAGAATGGATACGTTTCAGTTTGGGTAGCATGGGTCCCTGGTTATTCGAAGTACTCAATCAGGGCCAGCTCTGGGTAATCAGAACATTTCACCAAATCATTAAAAATGCTAAATTTATAGCTATTTTCAAACAAAATATTAAGTATTACACACCTTTTTTTCGCCAAATTAAAATAAAATTTGCCAAATGTTATTAAAATTTGCAATTGGTGAATTTGGCGAGTGCCAGAGTTAACCCTGCTTAATAATTGTATAATTAGTATATTTTAAAACTGCTTTGTAATTTTATTATAATTATTAGTTGAAGAAACTTGTTAATTGTTACTTGAACCAACAATGCAGAAAAATATACATATTTGATGCAATCAAAACTACACATATGTTCATTTATGTTTGGATACCACTCTCATCCTCAAACAAATTAACTAATAATAACACTTTCAAGCATATCAGAATCACGTGAAGCATTTGTGATCAGAACACCTGGGCCAAGTTCAGCGAGACTGAGCAGATAAACATCCGCTAGACATGCTTATGCATTTCACAATCTGATTAAAATTACCTCCACTGGTTAATAGACATCACAGTAAACCAAATGGCCATGTTGAGAAGCAATCAAATAGTTTGCGAACGTTACCAAAAAGGTTCGTTGGCTAACTTAGTACACATGTCTAATTACACTCAAGTGTTTTTTGATTGATCTGCCGAGATATTCCGAGTCGATTCGTAGAGAAAGGATGTGTTTGTTTTTGTAATAAGTGAGCAGCAACAGAAATACCTGAATGTAATCGTCATTTGTAAATGGTGTTTGACACAGGCGTTTTGTTAAAAATAACTAAATGTCATGCAATAGTTTATAATCATATTATAATATATTTATAATTATAAACCACGACAGTTAGAGCGGTATCCAAACATTAAATAATGAATAATAATGCGCAAGTAACAAAGAAAATATGTATAAATGTCGGTAACTGCTATAAATTGCGTTCTTATCATGGCTATTTTAGCAGTTTGTACCTGTCACTTTGTATGTCAATACCCACAGGGACTTGTAACAGGGGGACGAGGACAAAAGTATATGTGGGGTTTTTTTCCTACTCTACTGACTGGTTTTTTAGATTGTCGCCCAACAGTTTATGATGTTGTCGATAGATGGCGTAACCGTACGGCCGCCATTAAGGGAGTGAAATTCATGCAACAATAACATGTGATGGCATTGCATCCGGGTGTAATTTCAGTATTTATTACTTTTTTGGAACGTTTTGTAAAAGCAAAACCAGTCTCTCAGATAATTCAGCCTCATTTAAAGATTGTATATTCATATCAATGTCGGTGGAAATCTGTGAATGATTAAAAACACAAATAATAAAGCACCTATACACGCCAATACAAAAGCATAGCGAATAAATTAAACACACGCAAGTAAATAAGTTTGATGGTTATTAAGTGAAACTTTACTGAATGCATCCTAAAATATGGAAAAATATTTCAGTTATGTACGTTTGTAAAAAAATGTGGTGTACCATTTAAAAAAAAAAGAAAAACAAAGAAAAAAGAAGACTGACCTTAGATCTAGATGTCAACATTTAGCTGTTACTATTATTAGCTCTGGGATTGAAGTGGGGTTGAAGTGGGGCGCAGTTCACATTTCCAAATATTGCTTTCTTATTAAATTTTTTATTAGATATGTGCAAATAAAATGATAAATAATTTACTGACGTAACACGGATGCAGGCCACACCAAAAATCGCACCCTCACCCACTTCATCAAATTAAAAAAAAAAAAATTATATATATATATATTCATATTTGTTTCTAGGAAAAAGGTTAAATTAAATTAATCATCTACAATATTCAATACTAAATTAGTCATTAAATGTTCTATATACTAGTTACTTACAAAACAAACCCCTTTGACACTTAGGCCTACTGGCGATGCCCAAGAAAAGTACAAACGGTTGCTAGTCACTTCATACCATAGTCATTTCGGACCTAATTTAGTTGTTTCGTACCCTGGTGATTTTGTACCCTGGTCATTTCGTACCATTGCAAAAAGTCATTTCGTACCCTGGCCATTTCGTACCTTGGTCATTTCGTACCCTAGTAATTTCGTACCTTGGTCATTTCATACCTTGGTCATTTCGTACCATAACTGCAAGTCATATCATACCATGGCAAACTAGTAACAATTTATAACAAAATCACAAAATAACATTAAATTACACATTTGTGGTTCATTTAAGGGATATTTTATTAGCAAAAGACTAAAAATTATTGCCACTTTGTATAATTTTTGGTTATGCTATTGCAAGCTGAAACGAGGTCTGACTGCATACATGTATAACTTGGGGTTTTTTCTTATGCAAAATGTTAACTTGTCCAAAGTTTGAAAAGAAGACCTAATAAATAAATAATATTTTGTTGGTCCATTATGTTGTTTTGTTGTTTTTGACTAATTATCTGGAGCCATTTCACACAAAATCGAAGTTGGCAGTTAGTAATAAATACCATATACGGCTCGTGTCAGGTAAAATGGAAATAACAGTTGACAGGTATTATGGTTATCGATAACGATATGCTGCACAATAACGTGTTCTGATTTTCGAACTGTCCAAATAAAGTTTTTAAAAAACCCACTGCTTTTATGCTATAGTCGATTTGTTTTTTACATACTGACCAGTATGAACTGACTAGGGTATGAAATGACTCGGGTAAGAAATGACTGGGGTACGAAATGACTTGGGTACGAAATGACTGGGGTACAAAATAACTTTTCAGAATGGTACGAAACGACTTTTTGCAATGGTACGAAATGACCAAGGTACGAAATGACTAGAGTACGAAATGACCAGACAGCATGGTACGAAATGGATGGTATGATATGACTTGGGTACGAAGTGACTATGATTCGTACAAACAAAACAGGAGCATAGGCTGAGGGGGGGTGTCATGTGATACCCCCGTCCGCTGTGACTAAAATACTGTTTTAAAGTTCAATATATTAGGCTATATACAGGTGTTCATGGAAATTATATTTGCTTGCATAACTTTAAATTATTTGTTATGCTTTTGTATTCACGTGCATATACATGCTTTATTATTTACGTTTTTAATTATTAACACACTTCCACCAACTTTGACATGAATCTACAATCTTTAAATGAGGTTGAATTATCTGACATACTGGTTTTGCTTTCAGAAAATGTACTAAAAAAGTAATAAATGCTGAAAATGCACCCAGATGCAATGCCTTCACGTTATTATTGTACACGTTTCACTCGCTTAATGGCGGACCAATCACGTTTCTAAACATGGCCGCGCACGTCACTGGTCAGTAAACCCATCCATATAAATAACTTTTAAAATCTGGCTTTGCTCCCTCCCACATCCCCAAACAAGAAAGAAAGAAAGAAGTGTTTTATTTAACGACGCACTCAACACATTTTATTTACGGTTATATGGCGTCAGATATATGGTTAAGGACCACACAGATTTTGAGAGGAAACCCGCTGTCGCCACTACATGGGCTACTCTTCCGATTAGCAGCAAGGGATCTTTTATTTGCGCCTCCCACAAGCAGGATAGCACAAACGATGGCCTTTGTTGAACCAGTTATGGATCACTGGTCGGTGCAAGTGGTTTACACCTACCCTTTGAGCCTTGCAGAGCACTCACTCAGGGTTTGGAGTCGGTATCTGGATTAAAAATCCCATGCCTCGACTGGGATCCGAACCCAGTACCTACCAGCCTGTAGACCGATGGCCTGCCACGACGCCACCGAGGCCGGTTCCCCAAACAAGTCAACACTGTGGCCCTTTCACTAGAGATTGTTCCCCCACACTCCAGATATCATTCCTACGGCCCTGGTTCAGCAAGTCTATAGTACTAGACTATGTAATACGTATCTACTTGTATCCAATATATAACATATCATCAAACATTTATTTAAGTTTAACACAAAATCATTGACGCTAATTAAACTAAACTTAAGTGATAAGCATCTTAGACATGAGGACCTGTACCTGTATCATGTATTTACTGTTACCATATTATAATAATGTTAGGTACTTTTATTATCACTTCATCACAGTTCATGACTCCTTTTTAATTAAAAAATATAGTATAGGAGAAGCCACGGTGACGTCACATGTTTTGATCACGTGGTACCGCGTGAGCGCTGGTAGGCAAGAAACCAGTTGACAATACTGGCATTAGTAGTAATGAACAATCGAATGTTTTTCAGTCAATTAAATCAGTGTAGACTAGTTTTGATGAATGGTATTTTGTCATGGTAATTTCATACGTTGTTGTTAGATGCACAAGTCACTGTAGTAAGGATTATGAAATTAGTTTCATCAAATACAGTGGAAGCGAAACGTTGAACAGTTAAAGCTGACAACAATCAACTTTGCCCATCCCACAATGGAGATCGTCATTTTATACAAGGTTTGTTGTATGTTATTCATTCGTAATACTAATACACGTCAGTATTTATTGAAATGAAAATTGAAAAGATAATAAAAATAAAAAAATAATAATAATAATAAAAGCCCCAACCAAACTGACATGGAAACAAAGATACCCTGTGAACAGTAGGCCTACCCAGTCAATCGACAAACAACGTTTTATGTTGGACTACATGTAATATGTATGTTGCACTTATTAAAAATATACAAATGTAATTAATTATATAATTATAATTGTCAGAACTTGATAGAAAGTATGTTGACTTCGTGCCTCTCTGCTGAAGGAAAAGTGTGCCTTGGTGCCCTAATTTTTGTTATTAAAACAAAGGCAACACTTGCCGTGCTCCCCAAAAATTGAATTTCGACCCCTGCAATGTGTTAGGCATAACTCCCAAATACACGTTTTTAAAAAAATAACTGACGGAAGTGGCAGGATGATATTTTACCTGCTTTGGTTAAAGTAGTTAGTTACTAGTTAGATTAAAAAAACAAAACAAAAACAAAGCAGACTATGGAAGCTGACATCTTCGTTTTGTTGTTTGTGTTCTGTTTCCATAATGTAGCGCACCGTAGCATGTTAGATAACATGTACTATGATCAAGAGAGACCAAACACGGAATGCAACAAATATGTTGTCCCTTCGATTGTTCAAATTAATATAATAATAATAATAATAATAATAATAATAATAATAATAATAATAATAATAATAATTTAAACAGTAGCAGGTTAGATGCAATTAGAACGAACTCTTAACCGTGACAAAAGCATTGCCAAATGTAATTTAAACCATAGACATGAACATACATACACTATAGAATGCCAATTAACCAGTTGTCGATCCCATTTAATGATTTAGTGAACCTATCAATTTGAAAAGACGTGGTACAGAATGATAGAAATATCCAATCTATAATCTTATCTGATAGAAAATTGTGTACATAATTAAATTTTGCTTTTATTAGTATAAGTTATCTGTGTGGCAAAGGGATCTTTCTTCTCACACTTTTAGTCCAAATGACACAATTACTATGTTAGCTACCTGATTAAACATTAGGTCAGGTCAGGTCATAGGGTTTTACGTGCACATTCAGAACAAGCTGTTGTAGCGCACGCTCCTCCGTCCATGGCAGGAAAGGTGGGGGGGGGGGGAGAGGAGGGACCGCCTACGCTGGCAGGTGCAAGGGAGCACCAGCAGCCCGATTGAATCGGCAGCAGGAGGGAGGGGTGGTGATGGTGCTTTGGAATTTGAATGGAGCTGTTAATGCCAAAGAGAAAAGGTGCGCATTTTTGTTGAGGAAATTTGGCGCAGTTTTGAACGGTCGGTCGAAAGGTAAATGTGGATTAAACATTGGAGAGGATCTCCGTTAAGAAGGAGAGAAAATTACCTCATCAACAAATCTACACAACCGGAAATGGCTGTCACATTTTTTTTCCCGTAATGCAACGTCAAGCATGGTGGTGAAAAGATGACAGCTGTGGCGAGGCAGCGTTGTTTGTCCAACTATTATGCTATTCTGCCGCTGTCACTGTGAAACACACCATGACACTGGTAGCTTCAATTAGTAGGTTTGCTAAAATATACGTCTTCAGCCCAGAAGCATTTATTTTGTGCATTTTACTGCTTCTTTTGTACAACTCATTCCTTCACGTCAAACCGCTGTTGAAGTTTGCTAACCGAGCTCGGGTTAAACTGCAGCTAAAACTTCGTGGTCAGTATGATGTAATACCAGAGCAGGGTGAGACCGAGGTGTCTGAAGAGCACACGAAAGCCTCTTGGGAGCTAAGAAAGGAAAATGTCGCTGTGTTTGCAATCCAAGGACGCAGGCCTCATATGGAGGATAGATTCAACGTTGTCAATGATTTAGAGCACACAGACACCTCGATATATGGAATGTTTGATGGGCATGGAGGCGAGGTATAATAGGCTATGTTATTTCCTTAAAATAAAACTAAATACAGACTATGAAAATCTCTAGGAGATGGGTAGTCCAAGTAGTTTACTAGACGGACATTTGGATGGTTACAATAATTTTGCCACCCCTCTTTCATGTTGTGCTGCTCCCCCCTTATTTTTCTGAGCCCCGCTTTATTTTTCCCGCATTCTACAATATTTTACAGCACCCAGCTCCGCTATTTCAAAATGCACACTTTTTTTCACACACTTAAAAAAATCACTGAACAGCAGACCTTGCCTTTTAAAGGGACATGTATACCCTAGTTTTTAAACACTACGGCATATTTTTGACTGTTATAGCCATTTTTGATAACTGAAATCAAACTTTAGAATTTATGGTTTAGCTAGATTATCAATTTCCATACATTCAAAGTGTTTTTGGCCATCCAGGTTTTTTTAATATCACAAAATGCATTTCTCATATTTTTAAAAATGCACGTGTCTGACAAGTAACAGTTATGGAGTCAAGTTTTAGTCTATTTTTAGAGGGTATTTCACCATTTCAAAGTCACAGACTTATGGTTCACTCAATTGTAACTTTATCCAAATGTGTTACAGGTTTGTAGATTAACTAAACTTAGCAGGGGACAATATTTCGAAATCTGAGGTAACCGGAAGTCGGTTCACATGTTTTTTTACCTAGGTAACCAATTGTTCGGTTACGTGAATTATATTTACGTAACCCGTGGGTTACCTGATTGGTTACCTCAAAATTTCTTTCTTTTTTCGAATTAATTTTAAGAGGATATTTTATAGAACAATTACATACAGCCTCGACCTATTCCTGGATTATGTTTTTGCATTACGCACGTGCGTAATGGGCACTACGCCTTTGAAATAGATACATAATTATTTGAAGGGATTCCTTTTTTCGTTTTGCACTGGTTACGCTACTTCCACTTTATCGGTGGTACTTCTATACTACAGTGACGTTCTAAATGTTTGTTTTTTAAAGCTCATTATGTGATGTTAGTATTTTTAAATTTTTGTGACACTTTTGGGTTCCTGTTTATGTTAAAACTGTTTTTAACATTAGTAAAATTATAGGCAATCAAATATTATGTCTACATATATTCCCTTAGAGATAAAATAGCAGTAGATAATTTAGCAGTCCCCAGTGGTCTGAGCACATTTCTTTAAAACTTTTGTCTCGACTCTATACTGAACATTTAATTTAGACTGGTTGTAAATTACAACTGTTGAAATTTATATAACGTTGTTTACTGATTTTCTGCGCATAAAGTATCTAAAATTCAGCCTAAAACATTTGTCGAAATACTAGTAGTATGTCTGCGTGAATAAACGTCCTGTAATCGTGAAGTTTGCAAGTTTTAATTTCTGAACGTTTACAGGTCATGACGTAACTTTAATTTTGCGTAACCGACATGCGAACAGAATGGCGGTACGTGTCAAATATTGTGCCCTGCTTAGTGTTAATTAATTTTCACGTGTTGAAAGTGTAGGGTCTGTCCCTTTAAGGTGCGTGATCGCGCTCGTGCAGCACACGTAATTTCAGTCTGGCAAGTGTAAAAAAATAATGTGCATTACACTTAACAAACAGCGCACGTAATATAATTTTGTATATTGATTGCTACTATTTACCTCATGTAGCTAACAGAAAGACCCGTTTTATAATACCATAAAAAAAAAAAATGTGATGAGAATGGTAGTGTCCATGCAAGCTTTTAATATATGACTGGTACTTATCTTTGCCATACAAATCAGAAAGCACTTGTTTAATAAATTATTAAATAGACATCTTCGAAGACATACCAATCCGATCAAAACTCCTTTGCCTATTTAATTTATTATTAATTAGATACAGTCCACTTTTGTATGGTAATAGATCACGTCTGATAGGGCCAACTCATTTATGCTGTTCATATAGTTATGAGAAAAACAAAAGGAATTGAATTAAATAGTGGCTTCTGAGCCCACACAAATGAAATCGTTATGGAAATCAGCGAAGTCGGTAAATTTGTTTCGATTAGTTCATAACTGTTAGCCAACAAAGCTTATGCAAGGTCCCGAAAATGGCAAGTGTGTAACTTTTTACTTTCTTTGAAAAAGAATTGATATTTAGACAAAGACAATTCAAAAGTAGACAGAATAATAAAAGGATGGAAAAGAAATGATAATGTACATGTATTTAGGAATAGGCCTAGGTCTCGTTTACCCAACAAAATATTTTAAAGGTTTTTTTACGTATATTATTTTTCTTTTTAAAATGAATCAAATCAAACTTCATATAAATATTTGTATGTCAGCCAGAGGTTAATGCATCTACATCTGTTATTTATATATGTATATATGTACACAAATATAGTAACAGTAATCATTGATCATAACCGACTATTTAATTTTTGTTTCAATACGTTTGTTACAAAGTCACAGACCATGTGACTGGAATATGATTTGATGCACAGTAGTCTGTGACATGTTGACTGATCAGAGCTATCAGGGTCAGATTATGTTTTAATGTTTTACTGTTGGAAGTCTGGCTGCTTGTCTACTTGACAACTTGTTTTGCATTTATGATGATGTCTGAAAGGGAAAAGAAGACAGACTACACTAATGAACCAAACAACATAAAATTGTTTGTAACTGGTGATTTTTATTTATTGACATTTGTTTATTCAGCAATTCGTAATGAAATATTAGAAATGTTTCCTTAATCATATATCCGATGCTGTATATGATCGTAACTAAAATGTGTTGAGTACATTGTTAAATAAAACATTTCCTTTCTTCCTATTAAAACTATCACCAATATTGTACGTATACATTCAATGTTTAATGTTTGTTATATGATGTTTTCAGTTTGCTGCAGATTTTGTGGAAAAAACTCTTTTTAAAAGTATCATGATTCGTCTTCTACGTGCTTCACTTGCTGATGAAAGTTGTAACATTAGCGCCATTCTAATGGAAGAAATGCTGATTGTTGATAAACAGTTGCTGGAGATATGCAAGGAAACTATGGAAATTTCAGGTACATGTCTCAACATAATAAATCTAGGAATATTCAAAGTATTTTAGGGCTACGAAATCGTAAAACCATTGTAGGCTATTACAGCACATGCCATAGTTACATCATAACTTACTGTTGTTATAGGATTTTGTAGCGCTAAGATAACTTTGAAACAATGGGCCGACAAGTTTAAAGTACACAGTGTTGTATACATTGTATGTGCCATTCAATTATGCCAATGACAACAGCTGACAAAATACCAGGGCATAAATCATAATAAAAAGACAAAAATCTCAAATATATTATTGATCTGATTCGTTGTATATATATTATTGAAAAAAATAACAATCCGACTCAGGATTTAAAATTTGGGAAACACTTTTTGGTTCCATATTTTCTGTGATCATTTGAACAAATTTAAAACACTGTATTTTGTTGTAATCATGATGATGGTGAACTGTGTTTCATAATAAGGGGTAAGAGCTGGATGTAGTCCAGTTGTAAATCACCCGCTCAGTGTGTGATTGGTCCATGGTCATTCCCCATCAGCATGCCCATTATTACCAGCCAACTGTTATAGCAAATATGGTTTATTCAGGGGACAATATTTCAAAATCTTAGGTAACCGGAAGTCAGTGCAAGTAAGTTTTACTTAGGTAACCGATTGTTCGGTTTCATGAATATAGTTCTTGTAACCGATGAGTTAGGCCTACCTAATCCTAAAACACTTAAACTTCAGTTCTGTGCTACATTGGTGGTTCAAATGTATTTTAAAACAAACTGATTTTCTCTTCATTACTGATATATGATACTTTTAATTTTAGAATGTAATTATTCACCTCGTAACCGATTGGCAGTTCTCGTGATTTTAAAGTTGCGTAACTGACAAGTGAACAGAACAACGGTTCTCGTGAAATATTGTGCCCTGTTTATTCTGTCTGAGAGATGGCATCTATAAAAGATTTATGTTTAATGGGTAATCATGGATTTCCGGTTTTGTGATTTTGCCAACAAACCACTAGAAATTATATAGTTTCCATGAAATCCATAAACCTGCTTGCATGATGGATCAAGGTAATGGGATGGTACATATAATAGATATAATAGATAATGTTTGATGGGTAATGAATTTTCATTTTCATAATTTTGCCAACACATCACTAGAAATTATGGTTTCCATGAAATCCACTAACCTGCTTGCATGCTGGATCAAGGCATATATACTTTTATATACATGTACATGAACGGTGATAATGAAAACAAGGACAGATGCAAGGGGAGGACTGGGGCGACCTACTCTTAAAAAAAACTCATTCAAGTGCTCTTTTTTTACAAAATTCGTTGACATTTATAGTCCTTGCAAGTGGTTTTGATGTTTGTGTTTGTGAGGGTAATGCTGATCAATATCGTGGCAACTGTCGACTGGAATTGTGCACCACAGATTCACAACCTATTAGATTATGACAGAATTGAATGGACGCTGATATAAGAGTTATGAAAGTTTGAAGAGCACAGTGATCTATTAATCATCAGCTATTGGGTGTCAAACGTATACTATTATGGTACTTTTCACAAATACCATAGGAAACCCACTACGTTTTTTCATTAGCAGCAAGTGATCTTTTATATGCACTTTCCCGTAGACAGGACAGCACATACTGTGGGCTTTGATATACCAGCCATGGAGTACTGGATAGAATGAGTTCTGGCTGTCAAAAGTTTATTCGGATGCCCTTTTTAGAAGTTGTACATGTGCTCCTTTGCAGTTGTTCCACTCTGAAATATTTAGTGGATCTGCCCTTGGAAAATGTAACTTGTATTACTTTGAAGTAGTGTTTGCGATTTTTGCATTAGTATACAGGTAGGGGTGGAACGCAGCCCTGTAGTAAAGTGCTCGCTTGATGCATGGTCAGTTTAGGATTGATTCCAGTTAGTGGGCCCATTGGGCTATTTCTTGTTCCAGCCAGTGTACCACAACTTGTATAAAGGCTGCTAACATGTGCTGTCTTGTCTGTGAGTAATGGATAAATGTAGCAGGTTTCCTGTCTAAAACTATATGTCACAATTATCAAATGTTTGACATACAATAGCCAATGATTAATATGTCAATGTGTTCTGGTGGCATGGGTGTCAATCCTGCTTTAAAAGTGGGGGGAACATGTTAGTGTGTGTGTATGTATGCTAAACGAAAATGGGGGTGGGACATTTATATAGAATGTACCCTGGCATTGAAAAGTGAGAAGGACACGCCCCCCCCCCTGTCCCCCACTGATTGACGCCCATGCCTGGTGGTGTCGTTAAACAAAACAAACTTTTAGTATTCAGGTTGTATAATAATTTGGACAATTTGGGCTTTAAATTACAATAAGTATTTTTGTTAAGTACATTTTGTTCAGTCCATAAATTGCTACATTATAACTGTTACAATGTTTTATAAAGCTACCCGCATGATAAAAACCTCTCCCTGCTCAATCAAAATTATTTTCTCAATGTATGTTCCATGTAAACTTCTGTTGAGCTCCCCCCCCACACACCCCACCCCACCTTGTTACAATTTCTGCACACGTGCCTGGCACAAAATGTTATACCCGGTACCTATATGTACATACAATGTACATGTATTTAATTACAAACATCCTGACATTATACAATTTACTCTATTCTCACTGGACGATGTCAGAAGATGATGTCATTACTTCAAATGTGACATCATTAAGTAAAACGGGTCATGGAAAGGATGTTAGAAACTGAATTTTGTGTATTTTTAACTAAATAGAAGTGTTGTTTGTAATTATTTTAAAAAAAGTAAGTAATTTTTTAGTGAATTTATCGATGTATAACGGTCACAAATTTTGCATAAAATTGCTTTGTTGATGATTTTATACAATTTGTGACTTATACATCGATAAGACAGGGTTTGAATTTCTGACAGCATTTGCCGTATAGTGGCCCTCCTTACTTGCCGTTATGCTCCAAATATCTTACGGCATTGACGGCAAGAAAAAAGCTGCATTGCCTTTACCTGGTTTGCCATCATGCCCTTCCCATACATTCCATGTTGTACATGTATCTTTCCTTGTCCCATAGCATTGTGTGCGATACAAGATACATTGAGCACACGGTTTGAAAATGTCTTTATCACTAGACACTATAATAAGATTGATATACTTAATATATATCTAATAAATATACAGAACTTCACATACTTTGTTTTCGATTCCTATTTATTGCACAAGTTTATTTCGTGCAAGAATATATACCAAGAGACCATGAGTGCAATAAATAGGAAGTGAAAACAACATATGTGAAGTTATGTATTTATTACATACCTTCTTTTATGTTTTACAAAAACGGTTTTTAATTTAACGTCATAACAGTTAACATTTTGTTAAATCTATGATCAAAAACTCCTTTCATGGATATACTTAATGTTAAAAATCATACTCTGCGGCAGCCTTGTGTAATGTTTCAAATACAATGTGACGTAATTAAATAAAAGGCGCCAACTGCAGTAAAATAGAAAGGGAATTCCCCATTTAAAAGTTCCGGTCTAGATCGCACATATGTGCGATACAAAATAAATTTATCACATGGTTTCAAAATATCTTTATCACTATAGTAAGATTGAATAGGTATGTAATAAAGGTTGTGCAAAGTTTTAACACACAGCTGTCTATCACATTTCTAATTTTATTGAAAGGCATCAGTATCCAACAAGTTGCAAAGACTTAAGAGTTCAAGCCATAAGGTGAAATAAGTTTTGTCTGAGAAATTTGTTGGAAAGTAAATAGCCTTTGTGCCCTGCTTTTGAAGGAAAAGTGTGCCTTGGTGCCTATTGAACTTGCCTTGGTGCCCTAACTTTTGTTATTACACCGTAGGCAACATTTGCCGTGCCCACCCATCCCACCCCCCCAAAATTGAAATTCAAAAATTTACCAAAAATTCTTATACAGAGGTGTATGCTGGGGGGTTTGGGGATGAACACACACACACGCTGAAGCAAATGGTCCGCTTTCAGAACTCAAACATACAGGTTTATACATACAGAGTTTCTGGTGGTGTAAAAACAAAATAGAAAAAGGGTCCACCTGGTTCATAATCAACCCCCCCCCCCCCCCCCCCCCCCCCCCCGGTCCAGATCACGCTACACCCCTGTTATATAAGAGGAATTCAGTGTATTAGATATTGTTTGCAGGTACCACAGCACTTGTTGCCATGCTGCACGACAACCAGCTTACTGTGGCCAATGTCGGTGACTCAAGGGGCGTAATCTGTGATAAAAATGGCAAGATGATACCACTGTCTTTCGACCATAAACCACAACTGGTAAGCATTTTCATAATCACCATCACCTAATTAACATTATATAATTTATAATAATTTTTGTAGACTACTGTAGACTGGAGCTGTTTCAGAATTTCAAATGTGTAATATATTTGTTAGTCCCCTACAGGTCCAATGGAAAGGGACTATAAGTTTCATATCTGTCTGTACATATGTCTGTCCCACATATAGGTTTTTTGATGGGGGTTTTTCCACACTGCTATGAGATATTGAGTTGACATTTCATGTATAGCTTTATTCTAAGGTTAACTTTCATGGCGATTTACCTATTTTTTTATCTGAGTTATTGCCCTTGAATTTAGGAAATATGAAAATGTGTTTTCCAGACTTTTTTTTGCAGTGCCTCCAGATATTGAAGTAAGATTTTGTGTATGGCCTTAAAATGTACTATTACAGATCAAGTTTGACTTTCATGGTAATTTACCAATTTTTCACAGAGTTATGGCCCTTGAACTTAGAAGCTATGAAAATGTGCTTTTCTGACTTCCCCCCCCCCCCCCCCCCCAATGCCTGTAGATATCGAGATGAAATTTTCTACATATTGCTTTACCATGTACTGTTTCAGAATAAGTTTGATTTTCATGGTGATTTACCCATTTTTTTGACAGAGTTGTAGCCTGTGAACTAAGGGGCCCAGTAGGGGACATGTATTGCTTTATGTCTCACTACACAGATGTCATCTGCCATTGAAACCCATGTTAACTTACCCAACTTCAAATGAAGATTGCCAATAGAACGGGTTCTCGTTGGCACTAACAACATCCATTGCGAACATACATTATATAAGCATTTATTTTCACTCCAAAATTGAGAACATTTCCATCTCAGGTATGACTGCATCTGGCTGTAATACCGGTCCGAACAGGTGGTTCATTAACTGCTTCACTCCGGCTGTCTCTTACGCTATACACTCATGTCAATGCACAATATTACAAAATAGCATGGGTAAAATACAGCCTGAAGGCTTACCATTACACATACATATTGTTTTAATTCTTCACCATTTCCTACAAGTGAATTAGGAACTATAGTGGACCGTGATGAATGAACTCTCACCCGGAAGTGATCTGTGTAATGAGACCTTAACGGTACTCTAAGAATGCTTGTTTATTTTATAATTGTAGCATACAGTAGACTGGAGCTGGTTTGAAGTTTCACACCTGGGAGCAGTAGGGAGCTGGTTTGAAGTTTCACACCTGTGATATATTTATTATGTTTTCTCTCAGTTGAAGATAAGTTAATAACAATGCTAAATTTTAATTTTTGTGAAATTTTAACACAGGATTATTTCCAATTTAAAAAAAAAAAATTATATTATATATTTATAATAATACCATTATCTCCAGTTTTGTAAAAAAAATAAAAAAGAAGTTTGTTTTTACCTTTTGTTTTATTTATTTTGGTTGTTGTTTAGAACAGACTTTCAATATGTTTATTTTCACGTGGAATTAATGCTTTTGTGATGACTTTTTTTTTTTTTGGTTGAAGGTAAAAGAAAGAAATCGAATTCGACAGGCGGGAGGTTTCATCAGCTTTAATGGAGTCTGGAGAGTAGCCGGTGTCCTAGCAACGTCGCGCGCTCTTGGCGATTATCCACTGAAAGAGAAAAACCTCGTCATAGCCGACCCAGACATTATGACCTTTGACCTCAACAATCTGAAGCCATTGTTTATGATCCTCGCCACTGATGGATTGTGGGATTGCTTCAGCAATGATGAAGCAGTGGAGTATATAAAAGATCGACTGAACGAGCCTCATTTTGGAGCGAAGAGCCTCGTTTTACAGGCATACTACCGGGGCTCGGTTGATAACATCAGTGTGATGGTTGTAAACTTTGTCGCAAATAGGACTTCCTTATACAGAACTCCTAGTCGGTAGCGGCAGCAATAACACAACCATGTAGATATGTATATGTACTTATTGTGGGGGTAAATGTTATATATTCATTGTTAAGTAATCAATGGTTATTGTCTACACTGTCATTGTTTTTGTCAAATTTGTCAAAAGATGGATATCTGAGAATACAAAATTGGCATAACCCATGTACGGATTATGCAACACAAATTCAGGTAAGCCATTTTATTTCTGCATGATGAGATACATGTATGTCTATGTAAGTTATGTTCTAAATATGAAGTTAAAAAATTAGGTTTTTTTTAACGACACCACTAAAGCTCTTAGATTTATTAATCATCGGCTATTAGATGTCAGGTATGCCTCAGTGGCGCAGTGGTTGGTAGGGACAGGTTTAGTATCTCGGTTCCGACTCCATCCCAGAACGAGTTTGTAAGGGCTCAATGGGTAGGTGTAAGGCCACTAAACCCTCTTCTCTCTCACTAACAACTAACCCACTGTCCTGGACAGATAGCAGATAGCTGAGGTGTGTGCCCACGACAGCATGCTTGGACCTTAATTGGATATAAGCACGGAAATAAGTTGAAATGAAATGATATGTTTATAGCCATTTTTTGACTAGTAGTCGGTAAACTTGCAACATTTTTTCATTAGCAACAAGGAATCTTTTATATGCACTTTTGCACAGACAGGACAGCACATACCACAGCCTTTGATACACCAGTCGTGGTGCACTGGTGGGACGTGAAAAAGCCCAATCGGCGAATAGGTCCACTGGGGTGGTTTGATCCTTCAATGCGAGCACTCGACCAACTGGCTGGATGCTGCCTCTTTTCCTAAATTTAATGCATTGGTGAAAATGTGGGTTACACAAATCCAGATATGCGCAAATATTGCATGAACAACACTTTCATTCTCGCCGGAATCTAAGCACACGTTGGTGAGAACGCCATGCATTATTTATGACAACACATGCCCGGTTTACATGCATTACGTGTGTAAACAATTTCAAGACTGGGTTACCAATGCCATATATCCAATGAAAAACAACACTATGGAAATCGATTACACTGTGACATATAGTTAACCTGACAATCATATGTCTGTGACGCGTAAGTCGGCTACAAGTGCAAAGGGTTGTAAATAACTTTTAGTCGATAAAGATGTTAAAATTTGCTTAAAACCTGGTTTTTGAGGATATGCAAAAAAAAGAATAATACATTCGTGTCCGTTAGATACCATTTATCTCACAATTCATTGTTTAAAAATGTATCAAACTCGCTTTTGCATGTTAGATACATTTTAAAACAATTCGTTGTGAGATAAATGGTATCCAACGGCCACTGATGTATTATTCTCTATGTAAAGGTGGGACATAGCTCAGTGATAAAATGCTCACTTGATGCGTGGTCAGTCTAGGCTCAATCCCCATCAGTGGGTCCATTGAACTATTGCTCATTCTAGCTAGTGCACCGCGACTGGTGTGTCAACGTCCGTGGTATGTATATATCCTGTCTGTGGGATGGTGCATATAAAAGACTCCTTGATACTAATGGAAAAATGTAGAGGGTTTCCTCTCTAAGAAACCAAATGGTTGTCATCCAATAGCCATTGATTAATAACTCAGTGTGCTCTAGTGGTGTCATTCAACAAATACAAACATTACTTCTGTGTAATTGAGAGAATATGTTCGAGGAATGACTAGCAGAGCTGGTTATGTTTACTCTGCATGGACTCAAAACCAGTCCACCATTTCAGACTTCCCCACGACAGTCAGTCAGTTGTGGATTTTTATAATCAGTCATCAAATCGGTAGAGCCCAATTGATCAATTTTATTTTATAATCAGTCACATGAACGGAACATCACTAATTGACATTGCATTCATCCCCAGCAGTTTCTGTTATCCTGAGGTGGGGTAGGGAGGAAAATATTAGTTTCTGTCCGTGTAAAATACTTGTGTATAAAATACTTATGTGCAACTTACAGTAAAAGAAAGTTCACAGCAAATTCTCTCATTCTCAGGTATATAGGACAGAGCTATCCCATGAATGAAAGCTATGTAAGAATAATAGACTCCATCATATGTGGTCACGTGGGATAGAAAAAGTACAGCCGAGGTGGTAGAAATTTCTATCACTGAAGGTGTACTTTTTCTATCTCACATGACTGCATATGGTGGCGTCTTTTTCTCCCATCCATTCAACAAATAAACCCTTATTATTGATGAACAAACCAAAGATGGATGAAAAAGTAGCTTCTTTATTTGACTGTTTTATCATAAATAAACTACATTATCACATTTGCTAATCTGTTTCATGTGTTAAATATAATTTAAAATTACAAATTAACAAGATAGCTTATATAATGAAGGTTTTAATAACAAAATATTGATCTAAAACTAACCAACTCTCATTGATATGATGTCACATATTGCCAACACCGTAATACTCCCCATGTTAAATTCAATGACGTCATAGCCGCATGGGATGACATGGAATGGGTCCGTCTTGCATGGCAAGGGATGGGAGAATAAAAGAATCCTTCATATGTGTCCATGTGGGACAGGGTTATTCCACCCGAGGGTAAATAATTTGTTGTCAGGGACGAGGCTTGCATAATGGAGGATTATTTTTCTCCCATCCAGTTGATGAAAAACAAGCATTTTGGGAAAATTTTAAAAACCTACTTTTTTTTTTTTTATATCTTACAATAAAATAATCATAACCATTGAAAAGATCGTACCCAAAATGGTTTATATTAAAAGTATAAAACTAAAATGATGGTATAATTTCATTATGACAGCAGGTTTCCTTGTTTTTATGAAATGTAAAAAGCATTGCTTGCGTTATTTTGCCGTTTACATGACGTCACCCAATGTTAATATCAGCTCAAACAACAGTGGTCATGCAAGACCGATTTATTCTGCATGGGCTGACGTCATGGAATACGCCTGTCTTGCATGGCTAGGGATGGGAGAAATTTCTATCCTACATGGGATATCACACGCTTGCGTTTAATTAACATGACATCATTGGTAATATATGACATCATATTAATGTGAGATGGTGACTTGAGGTCATTAAACACCGTTTTTAATTAATATTTTGTTATTAAAACCTTCATTATAAAAGCTATCTTGTTAAACTTAATTTGTAGTCTTAAATTTTATTTAACACATGAAACAAACACAATAAATATGATAGTGTAGTTTATTTATGATAAAATGGTCAAATAAAGAAAGTTAGTTGTTTAGCCATCTGCTGCTACCGGCCATTATGGGAATTTGTGTTGTTTTGTTGTCAACAAATGACATGCAGACACAACCCCATCTTTGTCTATTCGTATAAAATAATGGTTTTATTATTTACCGAATGAATGAGAGAAAAAGACTCCATCATATGAGTTCATGTGGGATAGAAAAAGTACACCCGAGGTGGTGTAAATTTCAACGACCTCGGGTGTAAATTTACTATCCCACATGACCACATATGATGGAGTCTTATATTCCTTCTCCCAGTTAAATTCGGACCGTATAATGTTAATGGGATAGCATACATTTAGTACAGGCTCTCATTTTTGTAGGGGGACAGGCTGGCTTTTGCCCGAATTAAACGAAAATGTCTGAATCGGTATATTTAATCATATTAACATTAATACCAAACAGCTATGTAGGGTTGCAAATGAATCACTTACACATTTTTACATTGATTACAACTAATTTTGAGTGTAGAATGATGGAAGTACATGGTAAAAAGGTCTCAGGTTAACACATTTTTGCCCAAATTTGAGATTTTGGTCTAGCACTGGGGTGGGGGGGGGGGGGGGGGGGGGGGGGGGGGGGGTGCAAGCAACCGTTTTGTATGCTTATGTGGGAGAGGAACCAGCCAAGTGCAGTGTGCTACATGTATGGAAACAAATTGATGTCATGTTTTTGATACTTGATACGGCCAAATAAAAAAATGTGTGGTTCTGGTTACATGTGAATTATTTTAGAGTATATGTACATACTAGGTAGGCTATAACATATATATATTTTTTTATTATTCCTAAAATCGGCAAAGAGCAGTAAAGTAACTTTTCAAACATGCTCTGTCCTCTCAGTTTGGAAGATCAGTAGGTGAAAAAAGAGGTTTATGGTTGGTGGAAAAAATTAGGGTTGGTTTGGTAACGAGAACCACATGTATTTCTTTATTTTAGCTAATCAGTTTACTTTTTGTCTGGAGGTATTGTTAAACATTCATTCAGTATGTTGTTGTTTGTTGACTATGAGATATATGTAGATGATAAAAAAAATTACAGAATGATGTTACAATAAATAATATAAATAATTTATTTATAGTGCTGATGTTTAGCTATCAAAAGAATTGAGGCACAGAAATATAGACAAAAAGAGAGCTTTCAAAATTTAATGTTAACTTTGTAATATAATTATGAACTATGAACTGAATGGTTTAAATCTATTTTACTATAATGTATTTTATATTCCCAGTAATGAGTAAAATGTGTTATTCCTACTTTTGCTTTCATTGCATCACAAATTGTCTTACAAAACTTAAAATAAAAGGACGACATGGTTATTAGTCCAACCGGAGGGGACTATAGGTTTCGTCTCCATCCATCTGTCTGTCCATCTGTCCCACATATAGTAGACATTTTTTTCACAGTGCCTCAAGATATTGAACTGAAATTTTATATATCTTTATCATGTACTGTTAAAGATCAGGTTTGAACATTCAACGTATGAAATTAGTTTCTATAGCATTTTTGTTTTTGCAATGCCTGAATATTTTGAGATGAAATTGTGTTTATAGCTTTATTATCTACTGCTACAGATAAAATTTAGCTTTCACGGTGATTTACCCATTTTTGACAGAGTTATGGCTCTTGAATTTAGAAGATATGAAAATTGTTTGGGCTTGGTAGGGACATGTATTGCTTTAGCAGTTCTCTCAGAATGCTTGTTCTTTACATGATGGTTTATTCATGGTCATGTTCAGGGTGCTGCAGTCGGAGAAAATCCTTACGAATTGCATCACTATTCTAGTGTCGTTATTCCATTGAGCTGGGCGAGACGTGGTAAAGTGCTCGATTGATGCACGGTCAGCCTGAGATCGATCCCCATCAGTGGGCCCATTGGCCATGATCTTGCTCCAGTCAGTGCACCGTGACTGGTATTTCAAAGGTCATGGTATGTGCTATCCTGTCTGTGGGATAGTGCATATAAAAAATCTCTTGCTGCATTAGGAAAAAAGGTTGAGGGTTTCCTCTGATGACTACGTGTCTGAATTACCAAATGATTAACGTAAATAGCTGATTATTAATTAATCAATGTGCTCCAGTGGTGTCATTAAACAAAACAAACTCTTTTTTTGTTTAGCTAACAGGCAATTTTAATGCAGAATTTTTAAAAATCCCCATGCAAGGCATGGCTCTGTTTACAGGAACAAACTGGTTTGCCCCTGATAGTTGTTAATAAATGGAAATGATTAAATCATTTTACAAATGTTACATTAATATATGTTAAAATAATTTAGTGCTTATTGTTAGCTAGATAACATTGTATGCATTTTGCATTTTATTTGATACTAGTATTATTTTGTTATCTGTATTATTTTCATGCTTGTAATCATTTTAATTTTATTTATTGTTATTTTTTTTAGTTCTTTACAAACATTTTGTCACATGGTTTGTTGCTTTTAGTAAAATATGTGTGATTGCCAAAGTGGATTTACAAACAATTATGTAATCGTGAACTTAGTATTTTAAATACATTTTATTACATCTGTTTAACCGTATATACCATGGTAATAATAAATAAAATTAATGATAAGAATAAAAGAAAACTTTTATTCAGAGTATACTACAGCAAAGAACTGAGCACAATTTCACAAAACATCATACACTTGGTTTGGCAAGTACACGTAAATTAATGTGCACAAAATCACATTAATGGAGATTGTTTTAATCACTAAGAGCTACATATTAAATATTATTTCTTCTTTAGAATATCAGTGGTTTTTAATTAATATATTCAGTGTGCTTCTTATCATCCTAATGTTTATAATGGTCTCAACTTTCATTTTATTGTACAATATATATTTTTTCTTTTCAAATTGGCCTGACCTCAACTAAGAGCATATTGCGCTATGTAAACATCTCAGCATCCAATGGGATGGCTTGAAATCTTCCACTGAGTCCTTTGTTCTCTTTGTTGGTCACATGATTGAAACTTCTTTCTTTCCTCCTTCGCTGTAATGGTCCAGATGTTTTTTCTGTACTCCTGTTAATTGTAAGCCATATCGTAGGTTTGGTTGAGTGTTTTTAATGTGGATTAGTTTCAGCTACATTTGTTCTTGCTTATTGTAGCTTTATTTGCTTAATTAATATAACTTTTTTTATACTTGTTATTTGTTACATATAAAATTATTGGGAAGTAAAATCATATTTGGGCTATTAAAACACTAAGACAACCAGAAATACATTGAATACTGTAAAGAGGAAAGAAATTCATGCATATTAATTTCATGCTGTTTGTGTTAACCTCATATATATTTATCTGCACACCTTATTTTCCAGTTTAGAATGCTTACGGCAATGTCTGCCATTCGCAAAATTATAACCTCGTGACCATGCACAAAAACATAAAGTGTGATATGAATCTGTTTTAAAGTGTATACACATGTAGACATTGATATTCTAAATCAACTATATTTAAAATGTAATAAAAAAAAGACTGTTAGTAAAAAATTGTGACTTGAGCAGTAAACTCTCTGCAGTCTCTGTACTGAGCTAATGTATTGGCAGTCAGCTCTAGATTAGATATTAAATAATATTTTAATACAAACAGCCAAACAAAACCAAGTCCCATCCTCCCTTAATTTATTTCTGTGATAAAAGTTTCATGGTGGAATGCTTGTTTTTCTTGCCACAAAGATCGAGCAAATGCAAATGGTTTTTAGAGATTTTGTATTCATAGCAATATATAATTTAATAATACATGTATATGGTTTACCAATCTTTTTTTAATTCCATTTACTTGCATACCCCCACCCTCACCCCCCAAAAGAAAAAAAAAGAAAATCTATACATTGCATATTGTTGGTCACATGTAAACTGGGATCAGGCCTGGTGTTTATGAAGCTTTTAGAGTCGAGACTAATAGAGCCTGAGACAGTAATGACATGACAAAACCATACAAATTGTATGTATGTGACGTCATTAGAGATTGAGTCTGGACTCTAAAAGTTTTATAAGCACGGGCCCAGAAACATTCAACCCGTGTCCAAGGCTCAGTAAACAGATAAAGGCTCTTACAGTGTTGTTAAAACTAACGACCATCTTTTAGCACAGTTTGAAACTTTGAATAGTGAATCAAAATATAAATCAGAAGGGGATGTAATAAAATTATACTTGCCATATTTATAGGATGTTAAACAAGTTTCCACTTTGTATCATGTTTGCGTCCTGAGTGAAATGATTTTCAGTTGTCACAAGCGAGCCATAAGGAAAATTATTTCAATAAGGACATAAACATGATATGAAATGGTAGTGAGTTTAATATCCAGTTTATTACCCATAATCGATCTTAATTTATATCATTGAACTTGTTTGGTTGATGTTCCTGTAAGGCCATAGTGCATCAATTGATGACGTCATCGTGTGACATCGATGTGTTATGTCCCACTTGGCCTTCTATAGTGGGACATATCATTTTGACATGTGCCAAGGTATTTTTAATAACCATATGGTAATATTAAAGGTTATTTTTGCTTATATATTACATGGATTTAGCCAGGGTCCCATGTCTGATGGGATTGTGAAAATTAACACTAGTAAATCATACTTGGGATATTTTTTTCAGGCCACTGAATAATGCAGTACACCACTGTTAAATTAATTTCTTACACACCCGTTGGTGAGAACATATTATACATTATTTATAATAATACATACTTGTTAACACAAGTACGTGTGTTAACAAGTTCAAGACATACGACTGGCTGCTCCTAGGTGATGACTAGGTCACCAATGCCATACGTCCAATGAAAAAACAATGCGATGGAAATCGATTACACTGTGACGTATAATTAACCTGACAATCAAGTGCAAAATGTTGTAAATATCTTTTAGTCAAAAAAGATGTTAAAATTTGCTTAAAACCTAAGGATATGTAAGAATTAGAATAATACATTTGTGTCCGTTAAATACCATTTATCTCACGACCACTCATGTATTATTCTCTATTTATTAGAACAGACATAATTAAATGTATATTTTGGGAACTTTTAGTATTCATATTGTGAATTTTCAATGCCACTTTCTTTTGAGAAGGGGCCTACGATGGGATCCACGGAACGCCTGGATAAATCCATGTATTACATTAAATTTGCTTATTGTAAGAATATACCATTCGCCTGCTTAGTGGTCTCGTATATTTTGCGCACAATTTCCATTTCTTAAGTATTTGATTTTATTTAAATTAGCAATATTTTATGTGTAGGCCTATAATTATGCATTGTGTATTAGGTTCCAGTGTGTGATATTTTATGGTAATGTATTTGTTATTTTAGCTTAATAGTAAAAATAGTTTAAGATTTGTGTCCCTGTTAACAAGTTTAAGTGAAAATTTGTGCATTATTTTCTGTTGATTATAGCCAGTAGATTCAAGGTAATGGTATGTGGTGCTTCAAGAACATACATGTAAGAGACCCATTCCAGGTGTATGTGCAGGGGTCACTAACCCACCCCCCCTCCCCCCCCCAACACATTTTTTGTTAAAAATGTATTTTCTGGGGCAGCATGTCTACCCACCCACCCCCTAGAAACTTCACACTCACTACTATCTAGACCCCTCCCCCCCCCCATGAATAAATTCCTGTTCACATGCCTGCATTCACTCTAGTCTGCCCATTGGGCTATTTCTCACTCCAGCCAGTGCACCACGACTGGTACAATGTACATCAAAGGCTGTGGTATGTGCTATCCTGTCTATGGGATGGTGCATATAAAAGATCCCTTGCTGCTAATCGAAAAGAGTAACCCATGAAGTGGCGACAGCAGGTTTCCTCTCTCAATATCTGTGTGGTTCTTATAACCATATGTCCGACGCCATATAACCGTAAATAAAATGTGTCGATTGTGTCGTTAAATAAAAACATTTGCTTCCTTCCTTCACTCTAGTCTGATTACTGCCACTGGCCGATTCATGGGGTTGCAGCCAGTGCACACCATACTTATTTTTATGGCATATTCTGAATATGTACAGTACGAAGACAGTGATTCATTAGTCATTATTTTAGCTGTAATTTATTATTTTTATGTATACCAATCATCTAAAAAAACATTTTTTAAATTCAGTTAATGAAGGAGGGTGTTTTCAAACCAACCACATGTAACTACACATACACTGCACCCCCATTCCAAATTTTATGGATCAGCCCTTCACTGTTCCATTGCAGATATCTCTGGGAAACCATCTGGATAACCAAAGATAGGATTGTTTGGACCTTTGGTGGATGTAATGTTCCAATAGTTGATTAACTGAAGAGTGTTTACCAAAGTCGTCAGTTAAAACCAAAAGTTATGTTCTTAGTGTATGGTTCAATTAAAGTATTGTTTGATAATACCATATATGTGTTTGTACAGTCAACCATATGAAGCTATGCTATTTTTGGATAGTAACTGTTCATGTAATCTTGTGCAGTAAAATTATGGGATTGACAAGCAATTTAAGACTTAAAGGTAGGGTCAACTCAAACAGAGCCTTATGTGTTGGAAAGATGCATACCTGGACCACCAACACATACTGACACTTTAGCAAATGAAAAACGCGTAATTTTAGAGTTAATAAAAAATCATGATTATTCCTGCTAACTGGGGGCAGCCATTTTGTTTCGTTTTTGTGACGTCCGGTGGGATAGCTTGGGGCAAAGTGACGTCAGCTCCTGACCATCTCCTGTGTGTACTGTGTAAACAAAAGCAGTAATTTTCGACAAGGCGCTTCTCTTTGATCAACCTGACTTGTAAAACAGCATAAATGACGTAATAATATAATAAACTATTTAACTAAATATATTTCAAGTTGCATTAACGGAACAAAATGGGGTTATAGTATTTTTCTCTGTTTAATAATCCAAAGGAAAAATGTATACTATTAGGCCTATTGATATGCTACGTTGGAGCAAAAACGACAACCCAAGTTACCCAAGTGATAATTTTCTTTTCTTTGGGACTACGTAATTGGCCAGTTCTGTGGTTTTAGATGGGAAAGTCTACTTAATCAATAGTTTTACAGAACTATTTACAGTAATAAACCATGTCCATTACAATTTTAGGGACGACAGGTCATATTCCACAATACCGGTATGTATTTTTGTGTTTAGACAGCGTCAATTAATTGGCTCGTCTGGTTACCAATCAAATACACACCTGCCAATCAGAAATCACAGGTAGAAGCAACTAACCGCATAGACCAATTAACTAAGAAAACACTCCGTGTATCATTTCAGTACGTAGGTTAATGCATGGGAAAAACATTGTTAATTGTTTCGACTTGTTGTGTAGCCACTTTGACAATGGTATTTTATTTTGTATTGAAAAATAATATATATAGTGCTGGATATACTTACTGGGATGTGTATTACAATGTATGACTATTTATCATCCTGTTTCTCTAGTTCTAAGGCTCATTCCTGACGTGACGCGTTAAGTATTACATAACCACCAGCTCGCCAGAGGGTGTACTCACTGAGATGGTACAAAATGGCTGCGCCCGTTATATATAATAGTCGTCACATTTAACCGTTTTATTAATTAACTATACGATTATACGTGTTGATATTAAGCAATAATGTGCATTATATATCGTTGAATATGCATACCAGGCCAAATGCCTTAATTGTCCTCTCCTTTAAAGAACAAGTGTTGGATTTAGGTGGGGGCTCCCTCTTTTTTTTTAAATCCCACAGCCCCCTTTCCTTTCCTTTGAATTCAGTCTCATTTCTTCCCGATCTGGCAACTCCTCCCATTTTTCAGCTTCTTTCTCTGTCCATCTCTACATCCCAGTCCTTGTCTCCAATCACAGCAGGTGCTTGTCTCTTGTGGCTATACATACCACACACTTCACCATTTCCCTATCAGCTTTAGCTGTGTGCTTAGTCTGAGGAGAGTGTTCAATAATTACTTTATTTTTTGGTTAAGTACTTACATGTAAATTTTACTTTTTGCAAGGTTAAGAATCTGATTGTTAATGCCATTAATCAACATTCCATTAAAGTTAAGAGCTTCCTCTATTTAAAAAAAATATATAAAAATATATATATATATATTCTAGATTGAATTTCGTGCCTGAAGAGTTCCGTGCCTCAACTGATTGATATTTTGTATAAACCGGTGTCGGTGGCGTAGTGACTGTGGCTAGTAAGTGTTGAGGGTAGTATTGGACCCCAGGGTGAAATTGTAAGGCCACTACTGCTCACTTCTCTCTTGCTAACCACCAATCCTCATCCCAGACAGAGTCGAGTTGGAAGAGTGCTCGCCTGAGGCACTTGGGTCCAATTCCAGCAGTAGACTTGCTTGTATTCTCCGATTTGGGTTTTTCCCCCCATGCCAACTAGTACCCCATGACTGGTACGTCAAAGGCTGTGCATGTTTGGGTTTTTCTCCCTTGATAATAATCTAACGAGTCACAGATCCAATAGCCGATGATTAATAAATCAATGTGCTCTTAACTAGTTGTGGTGGTGTTAAACAAAACAAATTTGAACTTTTTATTCTGGATAAAGAACCTTTTTTCTTTTTTTTTCAAATATTAATTAACAACGTACTAATCATTTTGAAATTGATAAGCAACTACATTTTAAATTTGTGTGGCAGTCTGTCACTAGAAAACTGCGACATGATAGCAGATACTGCACAAAATATTCACAAGCAGTCTATTTGAAATGTAAGTGCTTATAAGTATGAAAGTATAATCCAGTTCGATTTTGTTAAATTTAATAAAAGTTATGTTACTGGGGAACTTTTTCATGGTCAATGCAACGCATTTCAATGGTGGCATATTAATAATGAAGATGTATTTTAAAAAGCTTTAATATTATTTAACATTGTACGTATAAATCTTGGCTGAATAATAAAATACTTTTGAGATTGCAGCTTTAAGACAATCTAATACTACATGTAGACCGACTACATGAGCTGCTTTCGGTAATAAATAAATCCGGAGTACGTTTCAAGGTAGTACCGATCTCATTTTGTATTTCCAGTAAATGTCTATGTTGTGGAATTCTTGCTGAGCTAACAGGTCCCTCTTTTACTGAACGATCTTGGCGCCAAGATTACCTTAAGTACATAATTAAGGTAGTTATGCACTTATGGTGAACTTGGTGCCAAGATAGCTGCATGAAACTGGGCTTTAAACTGAAAACAAGAATACCAGCTAATTTAGCTGTTCTGTCCCCGATTATTCGTCTGTAAGAACGATGTTCCGACCCAGATTACCCGTCTGTAAAAATAATGTTCTGTCCCCGATTACCCATTGCTAAAAATGATGTTGTCCCCAATTACCTGTCTGTAAAGACCATGTTCTGTCCCTGATTACCCGTCTGTAAAGACGATGTTCTGTTCCCAATTACCCGTCTGTAAAAACGATGTTCTGTTCCCGATTACCCATCTGTAAAAACAATGTTCTATCCCCGATTACCCGTCTGTAAAAACGATGTTCTGTCCCCGATTACCCGTCTGTAAAAACGATGTTCTGTCCCCGATTACCCGTCTGTAAAAACAATGTTCTGTTCCCGATTAGCCATTTGTAAAAATTGTTCTGTTCCCGATTACCCGTCTGTAAAAACAATGTTCTGTTCCAGATTACCTGTCTGTAAAAACGATGTTCTGTTCCCGATGACCCATTTGTAAAGTTCTGTTCCACATTACCCGTCTGTAAAAACGATGTTCTCTCTTGCATGGAGTGATACAGATTTTATTAATGTTCTCATGTATGTGGAATTCTATATGTATACATGTCAAATGTTTCACTGATGTTCTCTCATGCATGTATTATGCTATTGAATGTTAGACTAAATGAAGTGCACTAAATACATGTGAAATTTTCAACTAGTTTGTTGTTTTTGTTATATGAAAAGCCATGATATACACTTGGGATGATCCCTTGCCTCTAATAGAAAAGTGTAGCAGTTTTCCTCTATGTCAGTGCATGGGCGGATCCAGGGGGGGGGGGGGGGGGACCAGGGGGACGCGTCCCCCCCAAAAATTGTTCAAGTGCCCTCAAAATGTCCAAGTGCCCTTTTTGTTTGTAGAATTTTTTTTTTTTTAAGTAAACAATAATTATATTGTAGATAAATGAAATCAAGATTTTCGTGTACATGTGCAAGCTTGAGGTTCTAACGCGAGTGACGCCAATTTACTTCATTATTGCTAGTATATTATGACGTAGAACTGTAGGAATTCATATTAATTGTAAATACCAAAACTTGTAGTAAGGTGCCCTTTTGACGAGTCAATGTGCCCTTCTTTTTTGGTCCCCCCCCCCCCTAAAAATATTTCCTGGATCCGCCCATGCGCTCCACAACCGGTGTAACAAAGGCTGTGGTGTTTACATTGTACTATCTTGTCTGTGGATGGTGTATATAAAAGATCCCTTGCTGCTAATCGAAAAAAGAGTAGCCCATGAAGTTGTGACAGCGGGTTTCCTCTCTCAATATCTGTGATCAGTAACCATATGTCCGATGTCATATAACCATAAATAAAATGTGCTGAGTGTACTGTTAAATAAAATAGTTCCTTCATATGACCAATTGTTTGACATCCAGTTGCCGATGATTAAGAATTCAATGTGCTCTAGTGGTATTGTTAAAGAAAACAAACTTTTTAATGCTATCATGATAAATACATGTACAACATGCATCTAGCAAGAATTCCATAAGCCGGCTATACTCTGGACAAGTAGAAATCCTTGAAATCCGCAAAATACTAGAAGAGTCATTTGCAACTGAACTACATGTATGTAATCATGGAGAATATTTTGTTTGTTTTGTTTAACGACACCACTAGAGCACACTGATTTATTAATCATCGGCTATTGGATGTCATACATATGGTCATTTTGACAAAGCCATAGAGCGGAAATCTGCTACATTTTCCCATCAGTAGCAAGGGATGTTTTATATGTGGCACCATCCCACAAACAGAATGGTGGTACACTGGCTAGAACAAGAAACCGCCCAATGGGCCCACCAACAGGGATCTATCCTAGACCAACTGTGCATCAGGTGTGCGCTTTACCACTGGGCTACGTCCCACCCCTTGTAGAGAGTTGCTTTAAAATGTACCTTAACGAGTAAAAATAAATGGTATCTAATGGACATGAATGTAGTATTCTATTTCCAATACATCCTTAAACGTCCAGGTTTTAAGCAAATTTAAACATCTTTTCCAGTTGAAAGATATTTATGGACCTTGCGGTTGTAACTAACTTGGGCATCACAGACAAATGAATGTCAGTTTACTGGTAATTTATGTCACTGTGTAATCTTATTTCGAGCGTCCTTTTTTTCTCATTAGTTCTTACACTTGAAAAAACATCAAATTCATGGATATTTCCAGGACATTTAAAAAATCTTAAAGGACATGCAATGTTCTATCAATGAATGTTTTTATAACAAATTGTTGTCTGAATTTAGACAGGTTATGAGGACAAAAAGAAACCCACCAAATTTTGGCCTAGATTTTCAGGACATTTCCAGGACATATTAAATTTAATGCTTTTTTCAGGACATTCCAGGCCTGGATTTTAAAATCATAAAATTCAAGGACATTCCACGATTTCCAGGACGCTTAAGAACCCTGTGGTATGGCATTGGCGACCTAGGTGCAACCAGCAATAGGTCTTGAAATTGTTATCACACATATATGTTATCAAAAATAATGAAGATGTTCTCACCAAGACTAAAAATTTAGTCTTGTGTTCTTAAAATTCTTAAAGGTTGGTTGGAAATGATAAGATCCGGTATGAAATGATAATCCCAGTACAACTTTGGTCTTGAGATACATGTAGTTACTTACACTTGGCAACCAGTGCTCCATAGATGGGTTATCAGAGGCTGTGGTATGTGCTGTCATAACTATAGACTAAAGGTCATGGTAATGTGCTGCTCTGTCGATGGTGCATAACAGAAAGTAACCATGTGTCTTTACCAAGTGTCCTAGGATCGATCCCCATCAGGGCTCATTGAGCTATTTCTCATTCCAGCCAGTGCACCACAAATATATTAAAGGCCATGGTATGTGCTATCCTGTCTGGGATGGTGATGAAAAACTGTAGCAGGTTTCCTCTCTAAGACTACATGTCAACATTACCAAATGTTTGACATCCAAATTCCAATAGCCGATGATCAATAAATGTGTTCTAGTGGTGTCATTAAACATAAACTTTAAACATTTTAACAAGTGTCACAATCATGTTTCAGGATCATTCTGTGTCAAATCACACCTCAAAAAAGAGAAATTTTTAACCTCACCCCCTCAGATTTGTCTGGAATTTTGTTTCTAGGGTGGTTTTGGTTGAAAAAGCTTAATTTTCAAAGATACACATGTAAGCTCAGTCGAATCAGAAACCAAATTTCAACCAAATCAGAGGGGGTGGGGTTAAACCCATTGGGTGTTTTGACACGGAATGACCCTTCATAGAATAAACACTTAATAGCTACCAACTGAACAATGTGCTGGGGAATCATTCAACAAAAATTCCATTCCTGTTCAAGAAGAGTCATGAAAGTAACAATTTACTGACTTTCTTATTTAGTCATGCATAACATTCCATCAAGACTGTAAAAATATACTATATAAAATAAAATAAAATATACAAGTTAAGGGCCAGTATCAAATTTGACCTTTTTTCAAAAATTAAAAACAAATCAGGGGTGGTGATAGGTAACGAAAAGTAGGTTACAGATTTGAATAAAGCATTTCAGATTGCATGTGCATGAGCCTTTTACTCACAGCTTGTTTGGTTGCCAGTAGAAAGTGTATGGCAAATGCATAAAAAATCCTAGATTTATTTTTTAAAACTTTCTTTTTCTGACTAAGCAGGACATCTGGATAACCATGCCACTAAAATGTATTTGAGCCCTGTCATATCCTAATGATAGCATATCCATAAGACAAGTAGCGAGATACCTGCAAGTGAGCCATTCCGTCATCCATGCAAGTGTGTTTCCATACCACAGACACAGTGAATAGGCTACCCCTCTCAGACACGGTGTCCATGTGGCCCGTAACTTTTTGTGACTAGTATACATGTACATGTACAGAATATTATACAATTCTGTAATTACTCTAAAAATATAACAAGCAGAAATTTAAACAATCCAATGTGACAGGATCTAGTACATTCAAGAGAGCAATTGACTGAGGTACTTGGGGTCGAATCTCCTCAGGGGACCAATTCTCTGACTGAATTTTTCCTGTTCCAACCAATGTCCCACAAGTGGTGTATCAAAGACTGTCACAGTGGTATGTGCTATCCTGCCTGTGGGAAATTCCACATAAAAGATCCACTGCTGCTAATGGACAAATGTAGCCAGTGATTAATAAATCAATGTGCTCTAGTGGTGTCGATCAACAGAACAAACTTTAATTTAACGCCTACCGACTATACAATGTGCTGGGATGTCATTAAAGAAACATTCCATTCCTGTTTGAGAATATTTTAAGAACACAGTAATCAAAAATAAAATTTATTAATTGTTTTTACTAACATGTGTACATGTAATGTGTATAAAATTCCATCAAGATGCAAAATGTATGTACAATTAAGTACATGTAAGTAGGCTACTCTAAAATATAAAAAACAGAAAACTAAACAATCCGACAATCTTTGTTCACTAATTGTCAAAATATTTCATAATCTCAAATATATTAAAGAACAACTCCGTGGAATTAAATATCTTACCTGCTGTAAATAGATTCAGTGTCACAGTTACAAAATTTTTATCTTGATGCATGTTGAAAAATTTATTAATTAATTTTATAAAATAATTTGTCATGTACATTAAATTCATGACTAGGCCTAATCTAGTTCTTAAACAAGAAAGAACAAGCATTCTGAGAGGTATGAACTCTACAAGAAGTTTTAACTCCAAACAACCGATTAATTAACTGGTACATTTCTTTTCATAACATTCATTAGTCAAATATTAGCTTTTAACTTTCATGGATGTGTTTAAATTTAGAATACATAAAAAATTATGAAGTATTTAATCAAGGTATAATTCTGATTATTATAAATTAACAAATGTACATTATTCTGTACATTTTGCACCATGAATAACAAAAATTAAAAGTGGGGAGAAAATTGAATGCAAAACAAATGTTAATTAAATATAACACTAACTACCATTTAGGTACACAAATGAATCCACTTCAAACTAAAACTAAACAAAACAAAATGAGAAATAAAACAAGTATAGTCCTACTTATTTAATTAAATGAATACAATTCCATTTTAAGGAATTCATATCATTTATAATTATTTTAATTTGTACTTATATCCAATTAAGGTTCAAGAATGATGTCGTGCACACTAAATTCAGCTATCTAGACCGGCTTTCTACCAGAGGGTAAAATGCAATCCCCACAAAAGATTATTTGGGTATGGTGCCATACCCAAACAAATTTGCAGATTTCATTTTTTTCAGTTGACCTTTTGACAAAAATAATCGCAGGATATATTTTATTAAGTCTAAGAATATTTAATTTTATTTATAATGGTGAGACAGGATTTTCCTGAATATTTTCATCATATGTGGAAGAATTAATTTTTTATATCAACTCAAGTGACTGCAAACGACAGCAATGGGGGCGAACAAATTTGTCAGGCTTAGCCAGGTCAGTCGATTAGTGGTTAATTGTTAGTGGTTAGTGAAAAAGAAGTCAGTGTATTGGCCATACACCAAGCCATTAAGTAGTTAAACTTGCTCTGGGTAGGAGCTGTTACCCAGATGCGAACCCAGTACCTACCAGCCTCACATCCTATTGCTTAACCACCACACTAACAAGGCTGATATTAATTTAATTCCTTGAAACTTGGAATCCGAAAGTCAATGTCTGCTGCTAGTTTCTAGAAGAGATGAAAATAAAACTCTGGCTTTTGGGGATTTTGAGATTTTCACACTTCCAGAAAACTGTTCCTATTATTGTTCTTTGAAGAAAAATTCACCATAACTCACAAGATGGAAAGACCCTACAAAGCTTTCTGATGTTTTTTCCTGTTATTGTTTTCATTTAAATTTTTTGTTTTACACACAGAGGCACTTCAAGCACAACCTAAACTTCGAAATATCTAGTCATAGATGAAATTCACAGCATCAATCAACTCGTGGAAGTGAAGTCGTAAGAGAAAGCTTCGCTGTAGCATGTGCTCCACACTGGCCTTGGATTCGCTAATGAACAAGGAAATATCTTGATAAGCAACTTCACGGGAAAAGGCCAACAGCCAGTCTTGAACCTTTTCATTGGATGGTTTCGAAAACCAAGAAGGCCACCATAAGAACAAGTGCATCACATTGGCTGCCACTGCAGGTTCCAATCTCTAAAATATATAAGGTTTTATAAAAATGTAAAGTACATATTTATTACCCATATGGTAAAAAATATCTTGGTACAATTTGTACATATCATAGTGATACGTCGTACTAGTGGGACATTACATGATGACATCATCGATTGGTGTACTACAACCATATAGGAACGATAACCAAATTGAGTTGTGTGATAATAAATTAAGACTGATAATTATGGGCAATAAATAGGATATTAAACTCACGACCATTTTGTATCAAGTCCCTCATGGAATAATTTTCATTGTCACTCGCTAAAGCTTATGACAACTGAAAATCATTTCACTCAGAACATAAACATGATACGAAATGGAAGCTTGTTTAATATTCTATAATTATTACACACTGAAAATATTCAATGTTCAGGCAAACAAAGTATGGTTCATAAAATGGATTATTTTAGAATGATTTCTTTGTAATGTGTTTACAGTAAAACTTAATTTAAATCAATGAAGGAAGGATGGAAATGGTTTATTTAACAATACACTCAACACATTTTATTTACGTTTATATGGCGTCAGACATATGGTTAAGGATCAAACAGATATTGAGGGAGGAAACCCGCTGTTGCCACTTCATAGGCTACTCTTTTCGATTAGCAGCAAGGGATCTTTTATATGCACCATCAGAATAACACATACCATGGCCTTTGATGTGATCAGCAATTGTTAGTAATCATAATAATTTTTAAAACAAAACATTCCCTGTTGAATACTAAAACATTTCACAATCACTTCTATGTTGTTTAAAGAAAGGTGTGTTATGTTGACATTGTTTTTACCTGGAGTCCATGCAATTAAATATCTCTCTTACCATACGCTGGACTAGTGTACAATATAATTTTCTTCAAACATTAATAAAATATTATCTTTTAAACACCCCACTCCCCCCCCCCCCAAAAAAAAAAGAAAAAGAAAAAGAAAAGAAGTTAATTAATCTAGATCCACAAACAAACAAAAATTATTATAAAGTTTACTGAATTTATTTTAACTTTTTTAACATGCATTGTGATGAACATGTACAGATGCAAACACTTAACATACAAGGAAGGAAGGAAATGGTTTATTTAATGATGCACTCAACACATTTTATTTATGGTTACATGGTTAAGTACCACACAGATATTGAGGGAGGAAACCTGCTGTCGCCACTTCATGGGCTAATCTTTTTTATTAGCAGCAAGGGATCTTTTATATGCACCATCCCACAGACAGGGTAGTACATACCACGACCTTTGATGTACCAGTTGTGGTGCACTGACTGGAGCGAGAAATAGCCCAATGGGCCCACTAATGGGGATCGATCCCAAACTGGCCGCGCATCAAGCGAGCACTTTACCGCTGGTCTACGTCTCAACCCTCCTTTTATAAGGATGTTACACTAGTACATTCTCATTTCGGCTTGCTTAACTTTTATTTTGGGGGATAAACAGTAATTCCATGTTTTACACCCCCTTTAACATACAAAGTAGCTGGGCTAAACACAATACCTATATGCAGTTGATGCTGTTGCCAACATGGTCAAAACCACACACTAAATGTTTTTCCTGTTTTCCTTTTATTTACCCAAGCTTGGTACTAGACTAGTGTTTATGGAAAATCCATGAGACATTAATATACAAATATGAATGGCTCCGCAGAATTTCTGCCAGAGGGTACAATTACGTATCCTAAAATCTTTGAAATTAATGGGCATATTTTTTTATTTTTTTTTTAGATAGATTATAGTAAGAGAACTGTGTTGAAAATTTGCCAAAGCGCATGAAATGCAGTGGTCAATTTCAAAACATTTCAAACCCATAATCACTTAGAAGCGGCACTTATGGATTTGGGCCCTGTTTTACAAATCAATCTTGGCGCTAAGATCACCTTAAGTGCATAAGGTACATGTAGCTATAATTAAATTTCTGTTACATTCATTACAACATAACGTCATCGCATTGGTCAAGACGTAGCAACAGGAGTTTGTTCATTTCTCGATGAACGTAAAAATTATGTCGCCGGGGAACATCCTATCTGATGACGTCATTTTCTAATTAAGCATTATTGTTTAGTGACCAAAAATAATTCAAAATAAAGTATGAAGTTTTAGTGTTATTATCAGCCTGTGTAATTCAAATTTAATTATAAGTATTGTCTGTAATTTCTTTTACGTTCATTTGGGTATGAAAAACACCCAATCATACACAAACTTATGTGAGAATGGCTTTGCCGATTCACACAGTTCGTGGATGATTTTGTTTTCATACCCCGATGAAGGTAAAAGAAATAAGAGACAATACTTAAATGCACATAAGGTGATCTTAGTGCTATGATCGCTGTGTAAAATGGGGCGCCTCAAATTACTTTCTAGCAGAAAGCCTGGGACTCAGGGCTAACTCTGCCACTGGCCAAATTCCCAAATTACATATTTTTAGAAAAACTGGCATATTTAATTTTACTTTAGCCACATTGGCATTTAGTTCAACCAGAGAAACATTTTGTAGCCCCGAAGGTTTATATAAGATCAGTGTGTGTGTGTGTGTGTGTGGATGTGTGTGGTTGTGTAGATGTGTGTGTGTGTGTGTGTGGTTGTGTAGATGTGTGTGGTTGTGTAGATGTGTGTGTGTGTGTGTAGATGTGCGTGTGTGTGTGTGTGTGTGGTTGTGTAGATGTGGGTGTGGGTGTGTGTGTGTAAAACATCTACTGAAATGACATATCTGTATACGTGTATATAAATTAAAATTCTTAAGCATGAAGCAGACTGCTTTTTACATGAATGTAAATTATTAGGGATCCAAGCACCTCACTGGCAGAGCCCTTTTGCAGAATTGTCATGATTCTAGCAAATACCTGACTGCATCTGGGTTTTTTGTTTTTGTTTAAATTACAAATCTAAAAATAAATGATTCTTTAAAGGGACATTCCTGAGTTTGCTGCAATTTTTAAGATGTTATCGACTAACAGAGACTTTTTGACAACTGTAATTACATATCAAATATATTTTTCTGCATAAAATATTAGTGGTTGTATAGTAAACATGTTTTTGATTGTTCTAATATTTGTACTAGATTAAATTTTATTGTATTTCGTAAAAAAAAAAAAATCGTACATATTTGATTACAAAATCCAGTGATATTCTAAACAAGAAAATATATTTAATATGTAAGTTTAATCGTAGAAATATTTTATTAGTAGGAAACATTTTACAATGCGGCAAACTCAGGAATTTCCCTTTAATGATGAATGAGATCTTACCTTACTGGGATCTCTTAGAAGTAAACTCGAAACTAATTTTCTTACAATCCATGGACAGGTATCTGTGAAGAGAAAACGTTTGTGTTGTTTAACGACACTACTGGAGCACATCAATTAATTAATCATCGTCTATTGGATGTCAAACATTTGGTAATTCTGACTCGTAGTCATCAGAGGAAACCTGCTACATTTGTTCTAATGCAGCAAGGGATCTTTTATATGCACTTTCCCACAGACAGGAAAACACATACTACGGCCTTTGTCCAGTTGTGGTGCACTGGTTGGAATGAGAAAAAACCCAATCAGCTGAATGGATCCACCAAGGACCACACAGATATTGAAAGAGGAAACCCGCTGTCACTACTTCATGGGCCACTCTTTTCGATTAGCAGCAAGGGATCTTTTACATGCACCATCCCACAGACAAGGTAGTACATACCACAACCTTTGATATACCAGTCGTGGTGCACTGGCTGGAACGAGAAATAGCCCAATGGGCCCTCCGACAGGGATCGATCCCAGACCGATTGCGCATCGAGCGAGCGCTTTACCACTGGGCTACATCTCGCCCCTAAAAAATAGCAGTTTAAATTTTATTTAAAAACATTCTGGATCATTTCAGTATGTACACTACACAACTCCCTTGCGGCAGAAATTTAACACAGAAAATCCAATATGTCAAATTTTCAAATGAACAATGCAATACATGTATAAACATTATGTTGCTAGTTTTGAATGAAACCTAACCCTAACTACTAGAACTAGAAGAAGGCCCTGTGTGGAATTGTGATGAAATTAGCAGGTGGGCCTTATCTTGATAATGCGTGTACAGAATGATGGGTATTTGGAAAATACCAGTTGATATCTGTATAGGTACACATGCCTCACTGATATCAAGGTAAATAACCCCCCAAAATACTTCTACGCAATCTAAAATATTAACCATGGTCATTTTTCATTTCAGTCGAAAATTAAGTTTAATGCTGGATTTTCAATAATTTTTATAAAACTGAAAGTCTTTATTGGATATGAAAACATATGTATTGTCATCTCCTGCTATTTGACTACAATTTGGCAAAATATTGTTTTTGTCTGGCTTTAACTTTACTTTGTTATTAAGTTAACAAAGTTCTCTTGCTAATATAAAATAAAAATAAAATATGTATTATTATAATAATTCCCTGCTATGGTATCAAGGTCCGTCAACAGTTAATTATAAAGTTAGCAAAGTTCTCTCGCTAATCAAAATATTAAACACAAACTGTTCCCTGCAATGGTATCATGGTTCATCAACAGGTTAGTTAGCTACGTCTCACCTGGAAGTGGAGGAAGGTCACCTTCTCTATAGGTCGCGGAATCGAGCCTGTAAAACGGGTTTTCTCTACCGAATATTTCGTAAACAAGACTGCCCACTGTCCAGACATCAGACTTCCTGTAATCCAACACAGAGAATCGGCCGGGCTGTGTACAAGCTATCTGTAATATTACACACAAACACTCAGGAGTTGATTTAACCATATTTATTACCATGAAATACAAAAGAGGGGGGGGGGGGGATGAGAGAGTTACACGGTATCTAGTCAAAAGTGAATACTATTTTGTAGTAGATTCCATACTATTGAAGCAAGGGTAACTATATAGTAAATGTTTTTTTTGACTATTTCTGTTTTGGGTTTTTACATATCGGTTCCCATATTAATGTTCTCCAATATAGTGAATATTATTTGTAAGGTACTTCAGTACTTCATTGTTCAGACATTCGTAAATGAATAAACACTTATGGTATTGGTCTGGTCTTCACTGTCATCCAGTTTAGTTGTGTGAAGAGTGGTCACATTTTGGCTACTAATATGTGGACGAAATGTTCACTTCGATGTAGACTTTTGGTTTATATTAGCTTACAGAGAGGTTACGGATACAGATAATTATATTATAATCATATTGGTAACAGTGCTAATTGTTTAGTAGCTAAAATGTGCAAGTTAAGACAGACTAAAAATGCTACTTAATTAGCTATGTGAAATAGAAAAGGTATTCATCTTAAAAACTTGAATCGCCAACTTTAATACAACTTCTGATTAAAACACATTAAAAAGCAAACATTTATTTTAGATGTACAAACAACAAGTATCAACCACTGACATTGATAAATAATGTGTCATAAACGAAATGTCAACACCCATTTTAACAATAACAGATCCAAGATGAATCAAAGTTTCCTACCTCAGGAGCCAAGAGAGCTCTGTTTCCACCCTTTGATATTTCGCCCGTGTAATACGGGATCTCTAGTCCCAAATCATCACGAAGGCAGCACCCAAAATCACTGATCACTAACCACGGTGCATCTGCAAACAAACCAGTTTAGATCTAACTTAGCTAAAACAATATACAATCAAACCTGCCTTAGCAGCCACCTGTATTAAGCAACCACCATTCATTCTATGGAAAAGTGAACAAAATTTAATGCAGTTTGTAGTTTAAATGTTATTAAAACATGACAATTTTTTTTTTAAAACAACACTCCCCCCCCCCCCCCCAATTTACATTTAATAATTTTATACCATAATAAGTTAATATAAGTACTTTAATTTCACAAAATAAAGCTAAAAAAAGGCAGCTTGATTTTAGCTCCATGATTTGTTTTTTTTAACCACCAGGTACATTTCTCACATTTTCTCAATTTCAATTTTAATTAGGCCTATTCAGCATAAACTTAATTTTTTAAAATTAATATGCTCTCCCAAAATCAGAAAATTGTTGTCCCGAATATCTGTTTAATTTACTCACATTTCAAGGCCTACAAAACATACACACACTTTTAATTTATTATAATTAATTCAGAAACTGTACTCATTTTACAATTTTTATCTAGATACGTAGACACATAATTACATAATAATTTTATACATGTAAGTAAATGCTTAACTCACTTTGATTGGTTAAATCCAACAGGATGTTATCACTCTTCAAATCTCTGTGAGCAACTCCTGTTTCTCGCAAAAATGTTACACCTTCCAGAATTTGACAAATCAGCAAACAGCTTTCATAAACATCAGGCGTTTTTAATCTTATATAGTCTCGCAAAGTACTTGAGTATCTGAAAACAAACAAGATAGCTTTCAAAATAATCAGATGTTATTTAATCTTATATAGTCTCGCAAAGTACTTGAGTATCTAAAAACAAACAGAAGATAGCTTTCAAAATCATCAGGTGTTATGTTATAACTGGACATATTCTTGGGTTTTATTTGCATGGTGTTTGAGGGTAAGCTGGTGTCATCAAAAATATAAAACCTTGAAAATATCAATTCTATGAAACATTGGTTTAAACATTATTTATTGTCAAAAACATATTGGGATTGGTCAACAGGCTTAACCTATATTAAGACCTCTCCCTACATTTTACAAGTGGATACATATTAAAATACAACAGACTTACACAGATTAGCAAGAAGAAAAAGAGGGGAAGAGGGATATAGTGAGTAGAAAACTGCAGATCTTTTACATTGGATTGGGTGATGTCTAGCATAAAATTAATGTGTTAACTGTAGCAAAAATGTTTAGTAGCAGTTATGAATTTTAAAGTTGTTTTAATAATTTCTTCATTTTCTTCACTAAATTCTGGATTTCCCAGTAAGATGCTTTTATAATTTAGGTGTAAATAGTTTGACATGAAATTGTTTCTTTGTTCATTGTACAGGGGACAGTAGAGAATGAATTGATCTGTATCTTCTATGGGATGTTCATAAGAACAAGACGGATAAGCTGAGATATATCTAAACAATGTTTGGCTATTAAGATCACTGATGTTTAGACGAAGTTTACAGTGGAGTATCTGCTCAAGTCTAGAACCCAGATAAAAATATCTAGGAACAGCTCTGTCTGATTTCTTTAATTGATTTTTAAAAGATGTCTGATTCAGCTTTCTGGTCTTTAACATTTAATGCATTCCACAACCGTATTCCAGAAGACTTTGTACAACTAGAGCTCTATTAGTTTTAGAATTTCTTTAGTCCTTAGGCCATATGTTCTAATATTAGAACTTGACAGGAAAAGTGGTAAGTGGGTGTACCATCATTGACAAGTTTATACATCTTACAGAGCTTGTGGCATTTTCATCTGTCTATTAGTGAAATAAATCCAGTTTCATTATACAATTTTTTATGAGATGTACCTTTAACTGCACCGCATACTGTCCGAAGAGCATCTAACTGAGCAGATTCAAGTAGTGATAGTTCCAGTGTACAATTATCCCATACTATATCAGCATAATAAAAAAACTGGAAGAATAAAAGATCTGTATATTTTTTCTACGGCCTACTGTTTCATGACAAGAAACATAGTCATATTCCTCCCCAGACTTTCCCTGACCTCTGACTGTAGCTTCCGTTTCATGACAAGAAACATAGTCATATTCCTCCCCAGACTTTCCCTGACCTCTGACTGAAGCTGACAGTTTCATGACAAGAAACATAGTCATATTCCTCCCCAGACTTTCCCTGACCTCTGACTGAAGCTGACCGTTTCATGACAAGAAACAGTCATATTCCTCCCCAGACTTTCCCTGACCTCTGACTGTAGCTGACCATTTCATGACAAGAAACATAGTCATATTCCTCCCCAGACTTTCCCTGACTTGACTGTAGCTCACCGTTTCATGACAAGAAACATAGTCATATTCCTCCCCAGACTTTCCCTGACCTCTGACTGTAGCATGACAAGAAACATAGTCATATTCCTCCCCAGACTTCTGACTGAAGCTTACTGTTTCATGACAAGAAACATAGTCATATTACTCCCCAGACTTCCCCAGACCTCTGACTGTAGCTTCCGTTTCATGACAAGAAACAGTCATATTCCTCCCCAGACTTTCCCTGACCTCTGACTGTAGCTGACCGTTTCATGACAAGAAACATAGTCATATTTCTCCCGACTTTCCCTGGCCTCTGACTGTAGCTGACTGCTTCATGACAAGAAACAGTCATATTCCTCCCCCGACTTTCCCTGACCTCTGACTGTAGCTGACCGTTTCATGACAAGAAACATAGTCATATTTCTCCCCAGACTTTCCCTGACCTCTGACTATAGCATGACAAGAAAAATAGTCATATACCTCCCAAGACTTACCCTGACCTCTGACTATAGCATGACAAGAAACATAGTCATATACCTCCCCAGACTTTCCCTGTCCTCTGACTGTAGCATGACAAGAAACATAGTCATATTCATCCCCAGTCTTTCCCTGACCTCTGACTGTAGGTCACCATTTCATGACAAGAAACATAGTCATATTCCTCCCCAAACTTTCCCTGACCTCTGGCTGTAGCATGACAAGAAACATAGTCATATTCCTCCCCAGACTTTCCCTGACCTCTGACTGTAGCTCACCGTTTCATGACAAGAAACATAGTCATATTCCTCCCAGACCTCTGACTGAAGCTTACTGTTTCATGACAAGAAACATAGTCATATTCCTCCCCAGACCTTCCCTGACCTCTGACTGTTTCATGACATGAAACATAGTCATATTCCTCCCCAGACTTTCCCTGACTTCTAACTGTTTCATGGCATGAAACATAGTCATATTCCTCCCCAGACTGCTGACTGTTTCATGGCAAGAAACAGTCATATTCCTCCCCAGACTTTCCCTGACCTCTGACTGTAGCTGACCGTTTCATGACAAGAAACATAGTCATATTCCTCCCCACTTTCCTTGACCTCTGACTGTAGGTCACCATTTCATGACAAGAAACATAGTCATATTCCTCCCCAGACTTTCCCTGACTGTAGCTCACCGTTTCATGACAAGAAACATAGTCATATTCCTCCCCAGACTTTCCCTGACCTCTGACTGTAGCTGACCGTTTCATGACAAGAAACATAGTCATATTCCTCTCCAGACTTTCCCTGACCGCTGACTGTTTCATGACATGCAACATAATCATATTCCTGCCCAGACTTTCCCTGACCTCTGACTATAGCTCACCGTTTCATGACAAGAAACATAGTCATATTCCTCCCCAGACCATCAGGATTCAGTCTTTGGGGTAGGGCAGCCGGGTACTGGGTGTGGTTTTCTGGGAAGTCGGCCACCTGGTCAATGAATACAGCCTTCATCTCCACAATGTTTGGGTGCAGCGGCAGACATTTCCTCTTCTTTCTCCTTCTCCTGTGAGAAAAGAAAACAAACATGAGAGGAATGTTTTTTTAACGAATCCTCCGCACATTTTAAACTATGCAAGTTTATGGTTTAATAATATTAATTTTTATTCAAAGAAGGTTACACAAAGAAAGAAAGAAAGAAAGAAATGTTTTATTTAAAGATGCACTCAACAGATTTTATTTACAGTTATACACATGTATGGCGTCAGACATATGGTTAAGGACCACACAGATATTGAGAGAGCAAACCCGCTGGCGCCACTTCATGGGCTATTCTTTTTGATTAGCAGCAAGAGATCTTTTATATGCACCATCCCACAGACAGGGTAGTGCATAGCATGGCCTTTGATATACCAGTCGTGACGCACTGGCTGGAATGAGAAATAGCCCAATGGGTCCACCGACGGGGATCAATCCTAAAGGTTACACAAATAATGCTCACTAATCTCCATTGTGGCCTTCTGTCTATTAAACATACATACAATAATATTTAATGTTTAATATTATCGTTTAACATATTGTTATTCTGAAATTTAGTCAAGAGAAGAAACCTGCTTCTCCACATTTCATTCATTTCAACTTATTTTCGTATTTATATCCAATTAAGGTTCAAGCACACTGTCCTGGCAACACACCTCAACTATCTGGGTTGTCTGTCCAGGACAATTGGTTAGTTGTTAGTTGATTAGTGGTTAGTGAGAGACAAGATGGTGTAGTGGCCTTACACCTACCCATTGAGCCCTTAAGAACTCGCTCTGTGTTGGAGCCGGTACCGGGCTGTGAACCCTGTACCTACCAGCCTTAGTCCGATGGTTTAACCACTGCGCCACCAAGTCTGGTCTTCTTCACATATGCTACTCTTAACAAAAAGCAGCAAGGGATGTTTTATACTTTGCTATACATACAGTACCACAGCCCTTGACTGATCAGTTGTGGGTTACTGGGAGTTACAGTTTGTTTTAAACTATGCCAGATTGGGGTTTAACATATGGTTGCTGTAAATCAGGAAATGTTAGTAAGCACAAAGTTTTGTAAATTTAGTGTGACCATACAAGAAGATAATATTTCATGACACTAAATTTAAAGAGATGTACAATAGGCTGTTCCAAAATGTTGAGTGTGCTTGTTTTGTCTGTGATTGACGTAACATACACCAATGGTTATATGCTATTGACTGAACCAAAAGGAGAGCAAACAACAATAGTTATTTAGCAGGTACAACAAGTACATTACTACAATTTTCTACTAAACTGAAGTAAGTTATCTGCAAGCTGCATAACATCAAAAGTGATAAAAAAAATTTATTTCAGCTGATCCTACAACTTAAGCTGATGTTTTTTTTAGCTTCTGATATGATGACCTCACTAAAGTTTTCTGATATGATGACCTCGCTAAAGTTTTACCGGCCTCGGTGGCGTCGTGGTAGGCCATCGGTCTACAGGCTGGTAGGTACTGGGTTCGGATCCCAGTCGAGGCATGGGATTTTTAATCCAGATACCGACTCCAAACCCTGAGCGAGTGCTCCGTAAGGCTCAGTGGGTAGGTGTAAACCACTTGCATTGACCAGTGATCCATAACTGGTTCAACAAAGGCCATGGTTTGTGCTATCCTGCCTGTGGGAAGCACAAATAAAAGATCCCTTGCTGCTAATCAGAAAGAGTAGCCCATGTAGTGGCGACAGCGGGTTTCCTCTCAAAATCTGTGTGGTCCTTAACCATATGTCTGACGCCATATAACCGTAAATAAAATGTGTTGAGTGCATCGTTAAATAAAACATTTCTTTCTTTTTTTTCACTAAAGTTTTCTGATATGATGACCTTGCTAAAGTTTTCTGATATGATGATCGTGTTAAATTTTTCTGATATGATGACCTCGCTAAAGTTTTCTGATATGATGATCGTGTTAAAGTTTTCTGATATGATGACCTCGCTAAAGTTTTCTGATATGATGACCTCGCTAAAGTTTTCTGATATGATGACCTCGCTAAAGATTTCTGATATGATGACCTAACTAAAGTTTGATGTCACTATAACATGTCACTTATAACTTGGATTTCGCTAAATTTTAAGATCACTAATAATTTATAACAATATTTTGAAACTTAATCAAGAGAAGATATCTGCTGCACCACATATCGATACTCTTTATGAAAAGCAGCAAGGACTGAACATACACTTTCATATAGATGGTACAGTATATATTACAGCCTTTGATGTATCAGTCATGGCTTATTGGGCTGCAGATCAACCAATGATTTGAGTGAACTAGAGCACATTGGCTAATTAATCTTCGGTTATTGGATGTCAAACATTTGGTAATTTTGACACGTAGCCATCAGAGGAAACCCGCAATATTTTTCCATTAGCAGCATGGGATCTTTTATATGCACTTTCCCACAGACAGGAAAGCACATACCCCGGCATTTGACCAGTTGTGGTGCACTGGTTGGAACGAGACAAAATCCAATCAGTTGAATGGATCCACCAAGGTGGTTCGATCCTGCAACGCAAGCACCTCAGGCGAGCGCTCAACTGACTGAGCTAAATCCCGCCCTTGAGTGAACTATACAAAGGCATCAAATAAATAATAAAACTTCAATTTGTTATGAATCCAGAATACAGTGTAGGTGACAACTATATCAATATCCTCTTTCAAGTACACCTTGGTCTCTCTTCATTTTTCATTTATAATTGCTTTTTTTTTCAAATGGATACCGCAATTAACCTGCCATCAATTATATTACTAACCAAAATTTCCACTTTTCGACATTAGTAACTGCTGTGTCAGAGTGAGCCAGTTTCAGTGGAACCATTTCTTTTTCCATTGCCATGGTTACAGCCTCTGCAGTAGATTCAGCAGAATAGTTGAACATCATTTTCACAGCCAAGTCGAACTGTGAATCTTCCAAGTCGAACTGTGAATCATCCAAGTCGAACTGTGAATCATCATTAGAATGCAGACTACTGTCTAGATCATGCAGAAAGACGGTTTCTGTAAAAAATACAATTCAAAGTGAATAACCATAACAGCTGCAGTGGTATATGTAATAGCTAAACCATCAGATTTCAGGTCAGTAGATACTAGGATACTTTGAGGCCTGTAAGAACTGGGGGGGTGGGGGCATATTGCAAACTTCTGCCCAGTCATCCCACCACTGCCACCACACCAGTATTAAGGCACAGAACCACTGCCACCACATCAGTATTAAGGCACAGAACCACCGCTGCCACCACACTAGTATTAAGGCACAGAACCACTGCCACCACATCAGTATTAAGGCACAGAACCACCGCTGCCACCACACCAGTATTAAGGCACAGAACCACTGCCACCACGCCAGTATTAAGACACAGAACCACTGCTGCCACCACGCCAGTACTAAGGCACAGAACCACCGCTGCCACCACTCCAGTATTAAGGCACAGAACCACTGCTGCCACCACGCCAGTACTAAGGCACAGAACCACCGCTGCCACCACTCCAGTATTAAGGCACAGAACCACTGCTGCCACCACGCCAGTATTAAGACACAGAACCACCGCTGCCACCACGCCAGTATTAAGGCACAGAACCACCGCTGCCACCATGCCAGTATTAAGGCACAGAACCACCGCTGCCACCACGCCAGTATTAAGGCACAGAACCACCGCTGCCACCACACCAGTATTAAGGTACAGAACCACCGCTGCCACCATGCCAGTATTAAGGCACAGAACCACCGCTGCCACGCCAGTATTATGGCACAGAATCACTGCTGCCACCACACCAGTATTAAGGCACAGAACCACCACGCCAGTATTAAGGCATAGAACCACCGCTACCACCACATCAGTCTTAAGGCACAGAACAACCATGCCAGTATTAAAGCACAGAACCACCACGCCAGTATTAAGGCACAGAACAACCACTGCCACCATGCCAGTATTAAGGCACAGAACCACCGCTACCACCACGCCAGTATTAAAGCACAGAACCACTGCCACCACATCAGTATTAAGGCACAGAACCACCACTGCCACCACACCAGTATTAAGGCACAGAACCACTGCCACCACACCAGTACTAAGGCATAGAACCACTGCTGCCACCACGCCAGTACTAAGGCACAGAACCACCGCTGCCACCACTCCAGTATTAAGGCACAGAACCACCACGCCAGTACTAAGGCACAGAACCACTGTTGCCACCACCACTCCAGTATTAAGGCACAGAACCACCGCTGCCACCACGCCAGTATTAAGGCACAGAACCACCACTGCCACCACGCCAGTATTAAGGCACAGAACCACCGCTGCCACCACGCCAATATTAAGGTACAGAACCACTGCTGCCACCATGCCAGTATTAAGGCACAGAACCACTGCTGCCACCACACCAGTATTAAGGCATAGAACCACCGCTACCACATCAGTATTACGGCACAGAACCACCACGCCAGTATTAAGGCATAGAAACACCGCTACCACCACATCAGTATTAAGACACAGAACAACCATGCCAGTATTAAGGCAAAGAACCACCATGTCAGTATTAAGGCACAGAACAACCACATCAGTATTAAGGCACAGAACCACTGCTGCCACCACGCCAGTATTAAAGCGCAGAACCATTGCAGCCACCATGCCAGTATTAAAGCACACAACTACCACACCAGTATTAACGCACAGAACCACTGCTGACATCTCTCACAAACCATGACAGTCTGCACCTGTCTCACCTACCATGACACTCTGCACCTGTCTCACCAACCATGACAGTCTGCACCTCTCTCACCAACCATGACATTCTGCACCTCTCTCACCTACCATGACAGTCTGCACCTCTCTCACTAACCATGACAGTCTGCACCTCTCTCACTAACCATGACATTCTGCACCTCTCTTACCTACCATGACAGTCTGCACCTCTCTCACAAACCATGACAGTCTGCACCTCTCTTATTAACCATGACAGTCTGCACCTCTCTCACAAACCATGACAGTCTGCACCTCTCTCACAAACCATGACAGTCTGCACCTCTCTCACTAACCATGACAGTCTGCACCTCTCTCACAAACCATCACAGTCTGCACCTCTCTCACAAACCATGACAGTCTGCACCTCTCTCACAACCATGACATCTGCACAGTCTGCACCTCTCTCACAAACCATGACAGTCTGCACCTCTCTCACTAAACCATGACAGTCTGCACCTCTCTCACTAACCATGACTCTGCACCTAACAAACCATGACATTCTGCACCTCTCTCACTAACCATGACAGTCTGCACCTCTCTTACCTACCATGACAGTCTGCACCTCTCTCACAAACCATGACAGTCTGCACCTCTCTCACAAACCATGACATTCTGCACCTCTCTCACTAACCATGACAGTCTGCACCTCTCTTACCTACCATGACAGTCTGCACCTCTCTCACAAACCATGACAGTCTGCACCTCTCTCACAAACCATGACATTCTGCACCTCTCTCACTAACCATGACAGTCTGTACCTCTATCACTAACCATGACGGTATGCACCTCTCACCTACTATGACAGTCTGCACTCTGACTAACCATGACAGTCTGCACCTCTCTCACTAACCATGAGTCTGCACCTCTCTCACTAACCATGACATTCTGCACCTCTCTCACTAACCATGACAGTCTGCACCTCTCTTACCTACCATGACAGTATGCACCTCTCTCACAAACCATGACAGTCTGCACCTCTCTCATTAACCATGACAGTCTGCACCTCTCTCACAAACCATGACAGTCTGCACCTCTCTCACTAACCATGACAGTCTGCACCTCTCTCACTAACCATGACAGTCTGCACCTCTCTTACCTACCATGACAGTCTGCACCTCTCTCACAAACCATGACAGTCTGCATCTCTCTCATTAACCATGACAGTCTGCACCTCTCTCACAAACCATGACAGTCTGCACCTCTCTCACAAACCATGACATTCTGCACCTCTCTCACTAACCATGACAGTCTGCACCTCTCTTACCTACCATGACACTCTGCACCTGTCTCACCAACCATGACAGTCTGCACCTCTCTCACCAACCATGACATTCTGCACCTCTCTCACCTACCATGACAGTCTGCACCTCTCTCACTAACCATGACAGTCTGCACCTCTCTCACTAACCATGACATTCTGCACCTCTCTCACTAACCATGACAGTCTGCACCTCTCTTACCTACCATGACAGTCTGCACCTCTCTCACAAACCATGACAGTCTGCACCTCTCTTATTAACCATGACAGTCTGCACCTCTCTCACAAACCATGACAGTCTGCACCTCTCTCACTAACCATGACAGTCTGCACCTCTCTCATTAACCATGACAGTCTGCACCTCTCTCATTAACCATGACAGTCTGCACCTCTCTCATTAACCATGACAGTAATTTTTGTTATTTCCAAAACACTGAAATTATTTACAAAAATTTTTTAATACAATGATGGAGACAATTATAGTATAATAGAGATGATAAAACAATTTACAAACAATTTTTTTTTATTTAGTTAACAATACATTTATTTACTTAATACATTTATTTTGTTAATATATTATTTATTTATTTGTTGGCCAGCAAAGATCGAGCCATAAAGGCGGTGTGAAAAAACTACAAAGCACTATGTGCTCACGTTGAATCTGCTGCAGCCACCAGAACAGGAACTACAAAGCACTATGTGTTCACGTTGAATCTGCTGCAGCCACCAGAACAGGAACTACAAAGCACTATGTGTTCACGTTGAATCTGCTGCAGCCACCAGAACAGGAACTACAAAGCACTATGTGATCACGTTGAATCTGCTGCAGCCACCAGAACAGGAACTACAAAGCACTATGTGTTCACGTTGAATCTGCTGCAGCCACCAGAACAGAACCTACAAAGCACTATGTGCTCACGTTGAATCTGCTGCAGCCACCAGAACAGGAACTACAAAGCACTATGTGTTCACGTTGAATCTGCTGCAGCCACCAGAACAGGAACTACAAAGCACTATGTGTTCACGTTGAATCTGCTGCAGCCACCAGAACAGGAACTACAAAGCACTATGTGCTCACGTTGAATCTGCTGCAGCCACCAGAACAGGAACTACAAAGCACTATGTGATCACGCTGAATCTGCTGCAGCCACCAGAACAGGAACTACAAAGCACTATGTGTTCACTTGAATCTGCTGCAGCCACCAGAACAGGAACTACAAAGCACTATGTGCTCACGTTGAATCTGCTGCAGCCACCAGAACAGGAACTACAAAGCACTATGTGCTCACGTTGAATCTGCTGCAGCCACCAGAACAGGAACTACAAAGCACTATGTGTTCACGTTGAATCTGCTGCAGCCACCAGAACAGGAACTACCTTCAATAAAGCACAGAACTTCACCAAGAAGATGACAAGTTTCAAATTTGTAAAGACGTAACACATGATGCTTGATGTCCTGCCAATTCTGAAGTCATTGTCTGAGGTAAATTACTTCTAAATCTAATTACAAGCTACTACATGATTACTATTATATAATTTACGTTTTTTATGCTCTACATGCATCACAAGACATACCCAGTTATTCACTAAACAATAAGCTAAGCATTTAAAACATTTAATACGTGTCAGTTATTTACTTGTTATTATTTTATTTAAAACTACTTTACATATTGTTATTATATATCCTTTATTGACAATTTTAGATATTCCAGAAAGATAGTCTACTTGTGACAGATGTGCCAACAGAAATTGATGAAATAACTTTATAGCTGGAAGCCCTAAAACTGGATTCTACAGTTGTGGGCGAGAATATGGCAAAATTCATGAAAGAGTATGACTGACCATAAGAGTTTCAGTGACATGAGATTGACTGGCTGTCCAGAGACATTCTCCTTCAATGGAGATGCTTTCCTTGGAGATATGATCCAGGGAATTCTCAAATACATCGACAAGAGGTAATTTAATTCATTTACATATTTATAAATTATTATTTTTATTAAGTAATTGGTATATTACTTTCATTTTATTTCATCTAATTTTATTTATGTTATTTTTCTTGTCGTCTTTTGTTTTATTTATTATTATTGTATTATTATTTTACAGTAATGCATGTATTGTTCTTATGATTTTATATACATTCTCTAAATTTTAATTTTTAGATTTGAAGTCTTCCAAGAAGCACCACTGATTTTATTCAACGTTTTTAACCACAGATGTTGGCCAAGTTGGCAAGCCATGGTAACAAGGATATTGCTGCTCTCTGTGAACACTTTTCCTCTGTCCTGGCTGAAGAAGATAAGCTGGCAATTCCCAGTCAGTTCCAGCTTCTGAAAGCTTGAGTAACATCTGCAGAGGGAAATGTCCTGATGACATACACCGATTTACTACAAAGCAGACCACCAGCTTTGTGTAGTGTTCTGAAGACCCTTGAACTAATGCTGGTAATGTCACCATCCACTGACATATGTGAAAGACTGTTTAGTTCAATAAATCTGATAAAAAGTGACCGCAGAACAACCCTGAAAGCAGAGACCCTGCAAGACCTGCTGATGATAGTGGAACATGGGCCAGTGATTGAACAGTTCAATCCTCTGGACAGTCTACACCACTGGCTGAAAACCTGCTCAGGTACAAGACACCTAAATGGCCATCACATTGCCAGTACCACCACACACTGCTCAGCAACTGCCATAATTGAAGAGGAAAAATGTGGTTATTAAATGACATTCAGTTTCTTTTTTAAATGTATATGTAGCTGTTCTAAAAATTGCTGTGTGTTCTTTAAAGTTGTTTTGTTTGTTGATAAAGTGACTACTGTCTGTGCTTAAATTATTATGTATTTAAATGTATGTGGTTATACACACAAAATGACTGCTGTTTGTTCATTAAAAATATTTAGTTAAATGTTCTTTAAATATATACTACTCAACTTTCACTAGGGATATTTGAAGAAAGCAGCTGCATTTATTGTGTTCGATGGATCCAAAGTATTACTATGGTGATGTTTAAAACATTCAAACCACATAGTGGCACTGATCACGTTGCACAAATGTAAGATGTGCACAAATTAACATATTTGGTGTATTCCTAATGAAAGTTGAATTGAATTATACAGAAATGTATTTAATTTTTACAGTTAACAAAGTGACTGAAATTTGTTCTATAAATGTAATTAAATGTGTTTTGCTGTTATTTTCTCATCAAAAAATGTTTCGCCAAATTTGAGTTTTGTTTTACTTTGTAGTATTAGCATAACAAAAGCAAGAAAATACATTTAAACGAAAACAAATCGATGAATAAATTATGGCTGTTTATCAGTACAAGTCAATCTTTCAAAATACGATTATCAACGATGTTACTGCAGCTACAATGTATGATTTGGCCTTTCAAACACAAGACTGCACATCAACTGACCCACCACAGATAAAGGTTTGTTGTGTTTAATGACACCACTAGAGCACACTGATTTAGCAATCATCAGTTATTGAATGTCAAACATATAGTCATTCTGACATATATTCTAAGAGGAAACCCACTACTTTTTTTCAATAGCAGCAAGGGATCTTTTATATGCACTTTCCAACAGGCAGGACGGAACACATCTTTGATATACCGCTAAAGGAGCACTGGTTGGGATGTGAAATCCCCCAATTAGAAATAAGTCAACCAAGTGGGTTGAATCGTAAGACCCAAAACACCTCAGGTGAGCGCTCTACCCTCTGATCCAGTTTCTGCCTTCTAACTAAAGACCTTCTAAATAAAGACAGAGACACTTGGAATATGCGACTTGAAACATACAATTACATATCATAACAAGTGGAATATGATGGAATATAAATCGGATTAATCTTGCAATATTTGTTTTTTTATGTGAATATGCACTTTAACGTCTATTCATGAATTGTAAATTTCACGAATATTGGACACTACCTTAAGAACACTCTAACCTGGAAAATAATAAAAGTATAATATAAATATTGCACTTAAAGTTTGGTGCAAATAACGCCAAGTTTCTTCCCTGTTTACAGTTATGTAGCTTGCGAGCAATTAAATGTACATAATTATATATTTTCAGGTCCCAGTAGTAAAAATGCTTGCCTGATGCACGATTGGTTTAGGATCGATCCCCACCAGTCAAAACTTCCAAATGTTTGAAATCCAATAGCCAATGATTAATAAATCAATGTGCTCTAGTGGTGCCATTAAACAAACAAACAACTTAACTTTTTAACTTTGTTTTCAGGCAATATTTTGTTGAACCATATTTGTTTTAATCAACAGCCATGTAACCATGATTTTAATGTTCATTTCTACCCACAAACATGACTGTTACTAAAACTTATAGACCGGTAGAGGACTAATAAATTGAAATGAATGAATTAGATATTATGGGCAGAATTTACAAAGCGTGTTTTTCTAAAACACTGGTGTTTAAGCATAGTATGTATGTAGTTACACATGTGTAAGTCTAAAACAGTTTTTGTAAATTCAGCCCTACAAGAATGTACAACTTGGTGGAAAATCTGTATGTCTGTTTTGATTAAATTACTTCCACTTTAATCATTACATATAGACCATTTGCTGCTGCACTGTGACCATGAGTTTATGTTCATTTCTACCTGCAAAGATGACTGTTGCCCGATTTAAATATTCGGAACATAAGGATTCTAAATTGTTATAAATTCAGGCAGCTCACCATCAAGATGATTGCTTTCTCGAGTGACACTGTCAACCGCAAGGACATCGTCTACCAAGGCTGCAGCCAGCACAACACCCAGCTCATCAAGATGATCACTTTCATGAGTGACACTGTCAACCGCAAGGACGTCGTCTACCAAGGCCGTGGCCAGCACAACACCCAGCTCATCAAGGTCATCTCTGTGTGGACGTTCTTGATACTCTGAGTTTGATTCTGATTCATCAATCACCTCGATGTCATCATCAGCTGAATCGGATGTAAAAACATCAGACTCATCAAGCAGACTGAAGTCACTGCTATCTTCAGATAACAGGACAGCAACATCTTCAAGTTCTGTGTGGTTACCACCAGCAAACTGAACAGCTATTTCAGTCTGAAGGGGAAATTCAGTATTGCTGGATGGCAGACTGAAGTTGGCATCATCTTCAGATGAGAGAAAGATATCATCATCCCCCGACTCATCTGATTGGATATCAGCTGAAAGATCAAAAACAGATTCAAAACATCTGATTGGAAATCAGCTGAAAGATCAAAAACAGATTCAAAACATCTGATTGGATATCGGCTGAAACATCCATAGCAGATTCAAAACATCTGATTGGTTATCAGCTGAAACATCAATATCAAATTCAAAACATCTGACTGGTTATTGTCTGAAACATCAATAACAGATTCTAAACATCTGATTGGTTATTAGCTGAAACACCCATAACAGAGTTTAAAAATCTGATTGGTTATCAGCTGAAACATCAATAACAGATTCTAAACATCTGGTTATTGGCTGAAATATCAAAACCTGATTCTACTCTTAACATCTGATTAGTTATCAGTTGAAATATAAATAACATATTTTAAACATATGACTGGTTATAAGATGAAACATCAGTAAGAGAGACATCCTATATTATTTTATACAAATATTCAAAATACTGAATTAAACAAATTTTCATATCTCCTACGTTCAAGAGCCACAACTCTGTGAAAAATGGGTAAATTGCTTTGAAAGTCAAACTTAATCTATATCACATCATGATAAAGATATACACGAAATGTCAGCTCGATATTTTAAGGCATTGCAAAAGAAAAGTCTGGAAAAGTAATTTTCATAATTCTTAAGTTCAACGGAAATAACTCTTTCAAAAAGTAGTAAATTGCCATGAAAGTCAAAGTTAATGTGTAAACCCACTGTCCTGGACAGACAGTCCAAATAGCTGATGAGGTGTGTACCAAGGACAGGATCTTAATTGGACATAAGCATGAAAATAAGTTGAAATAAAAATGAAAATGTGTAACAGTACATAATAAAGCTACATGTATATACAAAATATCAGTTCATTACCTCAAGGCATTGTGAAAAAAACCATCCTGAAAACTATACCGATAGACAGACAAAAGAACGGAGACAAAACCTAAATACCAGTGTTCAAGATTAACGGTATCCTGATATCCAGTGGATACCAGAATTTAATTTTGGATACCAGAGTTCAATAACCCAGTATCCCACCGGGATACCATATAATGTTGTTGGGTTTTTTTAATCCTGCCAGGGTTTTTTCACTGAAACAATGAAAGTAGTAATTTACTGATGAAGTTAAGTAACAGTGTCGTCCAAGTTTGTTACGATGTTATTTATGAATTTCATTTAAGTGCGATACTAAATTCTCAGGTGGGATACCAGATTTTGAAATGTTAGTATCCACCTGGAATACTGCCCAAAATGTTTAATCTCGAACACTGTATAAATGTACCAGTAGGGGATAAATAAATTGAAAGTTAGTTTGTTTTGTTTAACGACACCACTAGACCACATTGATGTATTAATCATCAGCTATTGGATGTTAAACATCTGGTAGGTTTGAGATATAGTCTTAGAGAGGAAACCTGCTACATGTTTCTATTAGTAGCAAGGGACAGAATAGCACATATATGTATCACAGCCTCCGAGTTGGATATACTAGTTGTAATACACTGACTGGAACGATAAATAACACAATGGGCCCACCAACAGGGATCAATCCCAGACCGACCACGCATCAATAGGGCACTTTACCGTTGAATTATGTCCCGCTCCGGCCAACTATTTACTAACGCAAAATACAAACACACATAGTTTTAATAAATAGTTATGGTCAGTGCTTTCATACAACATACAATTTTACAACACATTTGTGTAACACAAACAATTGGAACAGCACTCTGCTCCTGAATTTACAAAACTTTTATACTTAATAAAGCTTAAAAAAGTCTGTATGTACCCGATTTAGTATTGGATGAAAATCTGTTCACAAGCTTTGCCTCGTACACAGCCGAACAGCTTCCTTTGGCAATAAAGTTTCCAAACTGGAAATCTTCAACACAGAAGATGGCTGCCGGTTTGGTATCTGTGACAGTTCGACTTACAGAGTGGAACCCCTGGAAAGTGTTCTGAAAATTTAAAAAGGTATATAGTAATTATTTGTGAATGAAGTCTTGTGTGGTGAGTGTGAATTAAATGTGATTCTGCAAAATATCAGAGATGCATTTTTTTATGAATTACATACAGGTCTTTTAACTTGACAGAGAGAACAAGATTCGTGGCAGTAATTTCCAGCCTAAACTAAGTACTGCAGAAAACAGATCTATACATACATATAAACACTGAATGGGAAACCAGATGTGTATCTTGTCAAAATTTAAAATACATTTTGTGACACTCAAGGCAAGTTCTTGCACTCACCTAATTTTCTGAATATAATTTCACATACAGGGTTCAAAGCTTTAAAGACCAAACAAATTCAAAGACTTTCAAAGACTTTTACCTAGCATTTTCAGACTTTCACCAAGTGGTCAAAGACAAAAGAATGCGATAAAAAATACCAAATTAGTTTGTTTACGTCATAGCTAGCAAGAAATTGGGCTTTTTTAAAATGCATCATGACAGGTTAAACATGTAACATTGGTAGTAATTTAATTATCTGATAACTAAAACTGTGCGTGTGCAATCAATTAACTGTAGTAAAACATGATCAGTGTTGATAGTAATCGTGCAGGCTTGAGCAGTTTACCCCAATTTTAAATTTAGGCTGAAAACCATCTAGACATTTCGGCCGATAACGACTGACGAATATGGTCGAACGTGCTAGTTTTTCACGGAATATCACAAGTCTGGAAAACATCCAACATTGATCAACACTTAATTCGAAATCACAATAGACCTCACAAGCTCCAGAGTGATAGCAAACCAGTGAAAACAAGCACGGGTGCTGTAAACAATGCTTTACGAGTGTAGCTTGACCAAATTTTATTTATTTAAAAGCTTGGCATGTGCATACATCATAACTTGTAATACAAATAAGAGTTTTGTGTTATGATATAACTAGAAAGTGGTCGAATACTGGGTCATCTGGTCGAAGACTGCATACTGTTCCTTGCGGCACTCAAACCTACTCTAGTCGATGTATACCGCATGAACAAAACTTGGGTCTATTCAGTGAATAGCATTGCCATTAAGTATTTACAAAGAAAAACAAATATTAGCAAATGCCAATAAAACGAATGTGTAATAGGGCAGTGACCCCAGTATTCGACCAGTGTATTTAATTCATTACCATACTTGTTTAAACTAAATAGTATATAGATTTTATATTTTGAACATATGCGACAGGGTGAACATTCTTTCTTCTGGAAACGCAATAGCAGATGTTAACCATGTGAATGAACATAAGTATATATTCATCGGCTATAGTGATAATATGAACGCCAGCCATTTTTATAGCATGCTATTACACTATATCCAACATCCCGTGAACATATGCAATACTTTTAATCCATTTGAAATCTTTGAAAATGTCTTTAATGTTTTTATTTATAATCAAAAGGAGCTGGCAATGCAATTTGACCTCAGTCATTATAATTTGGATCACGTGACCAAATAATGATATATGATAGAGAGGGTTGCCCCAGTATTCGACCAATAGAAAAGCTTGAGGATACATTCCCAAAATTAAAAAAATCCCAAGAACCACAAATTTACTACTTTTATGTCTTTTGGTGCTGTTTGTGAGGACTTAAATTACACAATTATGTTTTATTTTATTTTCAGTCTAATATCATTATTTGTAAATTGAGATCGGATCAAAGAAACTGTTCATCAGAAAGTAATTGTGCATGTGTGAATGTGTATAAAAGCATGTGCGTACATGCATGCATAAATGGATGAGTATGTGTTACAGTTGTTAAAATCAACACTTTTTGGATTTAGTTGTTTGATATATGCTGCATTTACTATGAAATAAACTTCAAAGTTTAGTTTTATTAGTTAATTAGAAAGTGCTCGAATACTGGGTCAGCTGGTCGAATACTGCATACTGTTCCTTGCAGCACTCAAACCTACTCGTAGTCAGCGTATACCGCATGAACAAAACTTGTCTATTCACTGAATAGCATTGCCAGTAAGTATTTACGAAGAAAAACAAATATTAGCAAATGCCGATAAAATTAACATGTTATAATCCTTTCTTTCCTTAGTGGTTGAATACTGGGGTTGTTGCCCTAATCCTTTCTTTCTTAAAGGAATGCTAAAGCAAGGCTTTTGGACTGGTGTGCATATTCAACAATACATAATGCACATCATTGCTTAATATCAACAAGTATAATCGTATAGTTAATTAATAAAACGGTTAAATGGGGCGGCTATTATATATAATGGGCACAGCCATTTTGTACCATCACAGTGAATACGCCCTCTGGCGAGCTGGTGGTTACGTAATACCTAACGTGTCACGTCTGGAATTAGTCTTCGAAATGAAGAAACAAAACATACCTGATGTTTACGGATGCATCGCAGTGTTCTGTAATAATATCTATCCCAGTAACACAGCAACTTTTCAATACAAAATAAACCACCATTGTCAAAGTGTTGAAATAACTGTATTATATTTTGTACATAAATTAACCCACGTACTGAAATAATAGTGAAGTGTTTTTTTGCTTAATTGGTCTTTTCTTTCCGTGGCCTGTACCTGTGGTTCTTGATTGGCAGGTGTATATTTAGACAGTCCCTAGACACTGTGTCTAGACACACTAAAAAGATGTGCCTCTTTTATTAAGATCACAGGGTATTGTGTAATAACCTCAAATCATAATGGACTTTACCAGCTTTATTACTGTAACTAATTCTGTAAAATCCTTGATTAAGTAGACTTTCCCATCTAAAATCACAAAACTGACAAATTACGTAGTCCCAGAGAAAAGAAAATTATCACTTGGGTATCATGAGTGGTCGTTTTTGCTCGAACGTATCCTACCAATAGACCTCATAAAATGCATTTTTTCTTTGGATTTTTTAAAAGAAAAAAATACTATAACTCCATTTCGTTATACTGATGCAAATTGAAATATATTTAGTTAAATAGTTTATTATACTATCAAGTCATTTATATTGTTTTACAAGTAAGGTTGATGAAAGCGAAACGCCTTGTCGTAAATTAGAGCATTTGTTTACACTGTGCATAGGCCTAATAGAGAAGTTGGACCTGAGCTGACGTCACTTCGCCCCAAGCTATACCACCGGTCGTCACAAAAACGAAACAAAATAGCTGCCCCCAGTTAGCAGGAATAATCACGTTTTTTTATTAATTCTAAAATTACGCGTTTTTCATTTGTTAAAGTGCCAGTATGTGTTGGTGGTCCAGGTATGCATCTTTCCAACACACGGCTCTTGGAGTTTAGTCTACCTTTAAGTAGTCAAATACTGGGGCCGCTGCTGTATCATGTATGTGATAAATAAACAAGCTTCAAACCCTTATTTCTGTGCAAATAAATTCTTCATTCGTTGACAAAGATGTTTCTTCCTGCATTGCAAAGCAAAGACCAACAAAACCAAACACTGAAATATTTTTAGCTTTTGAACTTTTTCCAAAGCCTGAATACATTAATTTCCTGGCAGCAGCAAGCCTCAAAGTTGATGCAAATGACGTCATTGATCTTTGTGGAAAAATCTTTGTAAAGGCACCACGGCTAAGGGTTGTGACATCAGCAAGCAAAGGACTGCATCTACTTTGCCATGTCGCCTCAGTTTTGCTAGCCCATATCGCCTTCGACTCAGCCTGTTTTTCAACCTTTTTAAAAACCTTTGGGAAGAGGCTACGAATTATTTTCGAAACCCTCCCAGTCCCAGTTAAGTTCTGAAATAAGATCCTGTCACCACCTCTAGCGGCCGCCGTGACCCATAAATGGGTGACCGCCATGGTTTCAGCTATCAAACCGTCCTGTTAGATCTATCTGGTGTGTTGTCAACTAGCTGTTAAAACAAAATTCAGCTGATGAAATCCCTTCCTTCTTAACCTTTGTTTATCTACAGGTTTTGCTTGTGAGTTCCGCAACTGTTAACCAGTCAATCTCTGTCATGTGATTCCTTCTTTTTTATTTTTTATTCTTTTTTTTTTTAATTTCTTTTTATTTGGCAATCCTATTCTCTACAAAGTCATTAATGTAATTTTTTTTAAAGGACAAATTAGATTTTATACCCCAGCATGTTTTGCTGAAAATAATTAGGGGTACATTTACTAACGCACAAAAATGATAACCCAAAGAATTTAAATTTTTTTGTAATGAGAGGTAGAGGTAGAGTCTAGAGAGAGAGAGAGAGAGAGAGAGAGAGAGAGAGAGAGAGAGAGAGAGAGAGAGAGAGAGAGAGAGAGAGAGAGAGAGAGAGAGAGAGAGAGAGAGAGAGAGAGAGAGAGGCGAGGAGGGGGGGGGGGTATAGTGGGTCCCCTGCTCCCCTCCCCCATCGATTCGCATCTGTTAATATTACTGTACATAATTATGAAAATCCGTTGAATCATTGACGGATCTAGAGGGAGTCCCAGCCTGTCATGTCATAGGGTTTTACTAGCCCGAGTACTCTGAATGAACGTAAGTATTTATTCATCGGCTAGTGATAATTAATTTTTATAGCATGCTATTACACCATCCAACATCCCGTGAACATTTGCAATACTTTTAATCCATTTGAAATCTTTGAAAATGTTTAATGTTTTTTTATTTATAATCAAATGAAGCTGGCAATGCAATGTGACCTCAGTCATTATAATTTGGATCACGTGACCACGTGATCAAATAATATGTGATAGAGAGGGTTGCTCCAGTATAAGAGGTCTAACGAGCTACTCTCGATTCACTAATATTAAAACCTATATTAGCTCGGCCATTTACCTTTCGACCGACCGTTCAAACACTGCGCCAAATTTCCTCAATCAATAATTGCGCACCCTTTCTCTTTGGCATTAACGGCTCCATTCAAAATTCCATAGCACCACCACCACCCACCCGCCTGCTACCGATTCGATCGGGCTGCTGGTACTCCCTTGCACCTGCCAGTGCAGGCGGTCCCTCCTCTCCCCCCCCCCCCCCCTCACCTTTCCTGTCATGGATGGAGGAGCCGGCTCTTGTGCGCTACAACATCTTGTTCTGAATGTGCACGTAAAACCCTATGACCTGACTTGCCCCAGTATTCGACCAATAGAAAAGCTTGAGGATACATTCTCAAAATTAAAAAAATCCCAAGAACTACAAATTTACTACTTTTATGTCTAAACGTTTTGAAACTTATTAGCACTGTTTCATTTCTCTTCCTGTATTATTTCTATGTATGTACCTTTCCTTTCTGTAGCTCACTTTTATGTTATTCATCTACTATTATGTTTTATTATTATTATTAGTTATTAATTGTACTTTGTCATCTTGTCAGTTTGTTTGTAAAAATAAATGTATGGAACGGTCCTAATATAGGCTTGTAGCCTGTCGACCAATCCCACCAACAAATGGAATAAATATTGTTTAAACTAATGCAATGTGACCTCAATCATTATAATTTCGATCACGTGAGAGCTAGACCGATCTGATTAAAATTAGCTCTACTAATAGTAATTAACCAGTCGAGCTAATTTTAATTAGATTGAGAGCTAGACCATCTCCAAGGTTGCAGCTGGTGACAGAGAGGCTCCTCGGCTCCAAGTGATCAACCAGAGTGCGTTTCTCCACCGGCGGCCGGCCAGACGCTAAACTTTCCTAACTTGCCTCACTTTCCTCAGTTTCTACGTTGTTAACCACTATGCCGCTCTGCTAGTGGCACGTCACTCTCCTAGTGACATCAACGATGGATATAATTCTTCCCTAAGGGGCCATTCCCAGTCTGGAGCTCGACGCGGTAAGATGTGTTTGTTTCGCTTGTGCACACTGCACGTGCTTTCGTGTGCTCGGCTTGGGGATCCTTCATTTCGTTGTTTTTGTCAGCGAAATGAAGTTTTCTACTAGGATGTATGCGGCCATTGGAACTGATTGAACGCTGGAACGCTTCTCGTTTTGACAGCCTGCACCACCAGGTTGGATTATTTTTTAGCGAGATTCCTTGCCTCCACGTCATTTCTCCGGCTGAGTATGTCGACTTGTTTTTTCGTGACTCGTATGACGGCCATTCTGCAGAACGCCACGGTTGTTCGCGTTTAGTCTACATGTCCGAGCCTGTCCTAGCAGCACTGGAAGATTGACCGCCCCACTCTAAGAAGAAATAGGAAGCGGGGTCGGCCCCTACTACTCTTTTCTAGACTTTACTTTGCTTTATACTGATGCCATCTCGTATCCTTCGGAGTCGGGCCCGTCCGCACCACTATACAAACTCATGACGACTGGACTATACCCTAGTCTGATACTCTCTCTCGTTCAGACGAATCCGGCTTCTCAAGATCTGTATTTCAGCATAGCACTACACCTTCAACGTCTAATGACTGTCAGTCATGGGGTTTTCTTGACGGGATGCAACCCATCTCGTCCCTATAAGCTGTGCACCCAAACGGCCTTAACGAGGCCACTCACGTGGACATATCGATCGGACTTTAAACTTTTAGATCTGCGTTCAAAATGTTATGTCGAAATTACTTTCTTTTTTAAAAATATTATTAAATAGTCCGATCCTCTCTTCTTTCGCTCATATAATTTTGGACTGTCCTTCTAAAATGCTCCAAATCATATAAATATTCGGCCGAGGCAGTCTATTATTTTTTTTTTTGGCTTGTAACTTTTTTTATTTATTCTGTTCACGTTTTTACTAATTGCTATTTTCACAATTCTGCCCATTTTCAACCCCCCCCCCCCCCCCCCCCCCCCCCCCCCCCCCCAATCCCGAGTCAGGCCACCGATCTTATCGGAGGTCGGACTCGGGATCGGCGTGTTCGAAACCTTAGTGGTATATGGGTGTTACCGAAAGTTCTATATATATCACAGAAGACTTCAGCTAGGTTTAAGGTCTTTATTCGGGGATCACCTGGAGGGATGTGAAGATCCTGATGTACATGTATAACATACATCAACACAAATATATATCTATATAACGACCCGACTGTGGGTCAGGTCGTTTGAGTAATGATGCTGGTTGTGCTACATCATTGATAACCTGTGCTGTTAATAACTGTGCTGTGCAGAACTAGATCAAATAGAAAACTTGCAATGCAGAAAACCACCTCTGTCTTGCTTGAACGTTTAAAAGTCTCTAACTCCAGAGAACACCAGGTAACAAAAGAAACAATAGATGGGCTTACTATTGAACGACTACCTGGCCTGAACACTGAGTTTAGGGTGAACACAACCCAAGCTGACAATTCCAAAGACACAGGAAAACAATAGAAACAAAGTAAGAGACAGCTTTGCACTATTAGAGTTAGAAAGAATAAAATATATGTAAACTGTTTTAAAATTGTAGTGTATGTGATATGCAATTTAAAACATCCGGTTACAAACTCCCCTCCCAAATAAAATGATGTCCTCATCATTTGTCAGGGTTCTGTTCCAATAGATTGAGCATAACTCTGCAGACTTTCATAGGAGCTTTTGAGAAAAAATCACTTTCTGCCAAAGACTGCAGAAAAGTAGCTTTCTCTCTCCAAGTAGATTCCGGAGTACATGCTGTTTGGAGCATACTAAATTCTCCACTTCAAAATCTAGCTGGTGGACGTCTGTCTCTATTGGATCTTCTAGGTATCGGTAGTGTGTCCTCTGCACCTTGAACTTCATGGTCTGATTCTGGTGAAGAATTATGGGAGCTGACACCATCTTGCCCACCATTGGATCCTATGGACTCTGGTATAGAATCCCATTCATCATCTTGATCCAACTGGTAAGATTTCTGTTTCCAACGGTTCTTCTTCTGGTTCTTCATCCTTTTCCACACCATTGCTGATCGCAATGTCAGGTTGGGTGACATCTCCTGAACCAGTTCCTTCTCCAGCATCTGTGACAGCGATGTTTGGGGTGCTGACCACTGGAGGTTCTTGAACCGAAGGACCAACCACAAACCCATCAGAATCATCCTGCAACAAACTATCATCTCCAGATGGGGTTGCTCCGTCATTGGATTCTGATGACTGTAGTTTTCTCACTGGTGTCTTTGGTAGGCGCGGCCGCAGTCTTGTTGTCGTTGGTGGTGTGTCAGGCAGTATCCGTCTTGGCTTTTCATCGGCTAAAATAAAAGGGAGAGAAGTGATTGGCAGGAGAAGGTTGCGGTGTAAAATGCGACTCCTTCCCTGTCCATCCTCTCTCTTCAAAACAAATACTGGGATTTCTGGATTAGGTTGACGATGTACAAGGTACACATCTTCCTCCCATTTATCTGCCAGTTTGTGTTTTCACTCAAAAGCCAACTGCCTGACAAGTACTCTTTCTCCAATATGGATGATTGCACCTCGCACTTTTGCGTCAAAATACTTCTTCTGCTTGTGTTGGCTTTGGTCAATATGGTCGGATGCCAGCTTGTAAGAATCCTGTAGTCGTTTCCTAAGTCCTGAAACATAACTGGACAGGTTTTTCTTGTCTTGCTGCAAATCCATGCCAAGTGCTACATCCACAGGTAATCTAGAATGGCGACCAAACATCAAGAAGAAAGGCGAATGTCCTGTTGTCTCATGTCTCGTGCTTTTGTAAGCATGAACAAGAGGTGAGACGTAAGATTTCCAGTCAGTCTTCTTGTTAGGATCTAATGTTCCCAACATACTAAGAAGAGTCCTGTTGAACCTCTCAGTTATGCCATTTCCCATCGGGTGGTATGGGGTTGTTCTTGACTTCGTTATCCCTGCCACTGAACAAAGCTGTTTGATGAGCTGGCTCTCAAAGTTGGCTCCTTGATCAGAATGGATTCGAAGAGGAAATCCGTAGTGAACAATGAAGTTATTGAAGAGAGCCTCTGCTGTTGTTCTTGCTGTCTGGTTTCTTGTAGGAATAGCCTGGGCATAACGGGTGAAGTGATTTGTGATCACCAAGATGTTCTGGAAACCCCCCTTTGATGTCTCAAGTGTCAGATAGTCCATGTAGTCTAACTCCATTGGCTGGCTGGTGGAGATGCTGACTAATGGAGCACGAATATTGGTGTTCGATTTCCGTCTAACACATCTGCCACACCCCTTAATCCAGTTGTCAACAGCCTTGGACATCCCTGGGAAATAGAATCTTTCTTGCAAAAGTGACAAGGTCCTGTCACGTCCTTGATGTCCTGCATCATAATGGAGTCCCCGGAGAGCACGCTTCCTGTATTCATTTGGTAAAACCAGCTGTTTCCTCTCCTCCCCATTGATCTTTGTTCTTCGATAAAGTACTCCTTTATCAAGTGACAAATGATCAAGTTCCCTAAACAGCGTTGTTGACTCTGGTGAAACAGGAACTCGATCTCGAGATGGTCTCTCTCCATAAGTTAGAGGTCTTGCAAACTGGCCAATGATGGGATCTCTCATTTGTGCTGATCGCCAATCTCTGGATGGCATGCAGTCAACACTCCTGATATCTACATCATCCAAAGGATGGGTAGATAAGCAAAGAGTTTCCAGATAATTGGGGATCTGACTGGCAGAACAAATGGCTTTCACTGAAGTAGTGGGGATGTTGACACTCTCAGCTGACTGGATTCCAGGAAGTCTTGACAGGACATCTGCATCCGAGTTGAGCTTGCCTGGTCTATACTGGATGTTAAAGTCATACGAAGCGAGAGCGGCTAGCCATCGATGTCCTGTCGCATCCAGCTTGGCAGTTGTCAGGACTTATGTTAATGGATTGTTGTCTGTTATGATTGTGAACTTAAACTAGTTATCATCATCACCCTGAGGGGCATCATGAATGGAGGGCACTGCGGTTGGGGACGCCTTGGGTTGAGGGTGGGGGTGGTATACCACCGGAGGTTAGGTGTAGGGCGCTTAAGCGTAGGCGGTTTCGGCCGTAGGATGAGATAAGGTTTGTCCGGGGGTCTGCCCTCCTCCCTCCCTCCCCTTCCCTGGCTGATCACACCAACGTTGCCAATATGAGTGCTGCCCCTCTTACCAATCACTACTAAGTAATTTCCTGTGATCGGAACCCAACCTTTCTTACCAACCTCCTCTTCCCTCGTTATGTTGATTATTTTTAGAAAGCCCAGCCTAAAAGCGCCAAAATATTTTTTTATTTTTTTAATAAAAGTAAGTTATATTTTATTTTTTGGGACTGCGCAAACAAATTGATAAAGTCCCATTAAAATTTATTTGGGCTGTAAGTTTCAAAATTGTCCTAATATTTCTGTCCCGGGTCAGATCACTGGCTATCCAGAGACCGGGCCCGGGACAGACATGCTCGAAACTCTAGTGGTATAGGAGCATGTAAATAAATATTGGAATTGGAATTTAGAGCTAGAGGGATATTTGGACGGTTGTTAGGGCTAATTAACCGTCCAAAATGTCCATCTATAGTCCGTCCATCATTCTTTAAAAATGCCACTGCGCGTGCTGTAACCTCACCGTGGTGCAGGGGTGTAACATTCTCTTTGAGAATGGCCAATACAGCACAAAATTGAAGTTTTTAGTAAAATTCAGTATCCGTAAAATTCTGTGATATTTGTGTTTTTGTACAGTTCTTTACACTGTTTTCGTTTAAGTCTTAAATTTTTATATTGATGTTGATCATCACTTTATTTATTTGCATTACCATAGTTTGACACCCAATAGCCGATGTATTTTTCGTGCTGGGGTGTCGTTAAACATTCATTCATTCTTTAAAAATGTTTTTTGGTAAATAACTTCAGTTTTGTTTGAAGTAAGAAGAAAATTAAAAGTGTTTTGGAAATAATAAAAAAAAAAAACCCTGGTTTTGTGTGCAATTTACAAATCAATCGGCTCAGAAATAAATAACTTGTAGTAAATTCCATAGTATGAAAAAAGGCGTTCGCTGTGGGACGGACAATAAGGTCGACGACATTTCATTTTCTGTCCAGAACATTGGGTTAGTTGTTAGTTGGTTAATGTGTGGTTAAGGTGTAGTGGCCTTACACCTACCCATTGAGCCCTAAGAACTCGCTCTGGGTGAACCGGTACCGGACTGCGAACCCTGTACCTACCAGCCTGTAGTCCGATGGCTTAACCACTACACCACCGAGGCCGATAGGTCGACGACAATCACTTTTCGCATCCTTGTTTTGGCTTCCTATACAATAAATATAGCATATCTTAACGCAATTTCACTTGAAATCCACATTTCGTAAAAGGTACAATTTTTTAATCACAAGATTTTCTTCAAACACATTCAGCTACGTGTATTAGTAATTAATGTTTAAAAAAAAAAAAGAAAAAAAGCAATAATAGCAATTATTTTGATGAAAGATAAAAGAAATAAAAAGTAGCCTACCTTTTGTCAAATATATCATAAAAAAAATAATTAACATTGAATATGCTATATTTATTGTGTACGAAGCCAAAACAAGGGTGCAAAAAGTGGCTGTCGTCGACCTTAGTTCTCTTACAGTCAGAGTAATCAGGCTAAGGGTTTTACGTGCACATTCAGAACTAGCTGTTCTACTGAGAACTCTATTAACGTGCCCACATTGCACAGAGGTTCAGGCACACCCACCCCGGACTTGGCCCCTGACATCGCCAGTGACCAATTCCGGGGGGGGGGGGGGTAACTTTGAGGTGGGCAGAATTGGGGGAAAATTTAGTTGAGAAAAAAACATGTCTGGTCAAAATTGAGGTAAACAAAACAAACAAAAATTAAGACTGCTCGTTCAGATTTGAAGGTGATTTAGACGGACTGCCAAAAATAAAGGGCGTCAGACTATTTACAAAATAATAATAATAATAATTTTTAAAAAGCTGTTGTAGCGCACAGCCTAGGAGTAGGCCCTACCGTGTCCTTTTATTGGCTCTCTTTTTTTTTGGGGGGGTAGGGGTAGTTTTTGTTTTGTTTTTTAATTCATCATCCACTAAAATGCCCTAGAAACGCGTATCTGGGCATCTTTATTTTTGAAAAATTCGACGAGCATACTCTTCTCACTCCGGCAAAAACGACGAAGAGCTTATATTCGGGCAAAACGATCGTTAATGAGCTGTACAAATGTAATTCGTCGTCGCTTGTTAGTAATTTTAATGTCAATAAATTAAGGTGGTTATTCAGATTTGGACATTTTCGTTTAATTCGGGCAAAAATCAGCATGACCCCCTCCCAGCCCTACAAAAACCGAAGTCTGTGGTCCTCCCATCTCCCCTCCCCCCACCAGTTTTCTACAGGAACTATACCCAACATTTTATATTTAGAAAAAAAAAACCCCAAAACTCCAACAACAACAAAAGCCCACAAAAACAAACTTACCAAAAAACCCCACCCCAAAACAAGATATGTGCCGTATTTTAAACAATTATTTTCACAGAAAGGTGTGTAAAAAAAAAAAAAAAAACTATAAAAAAAATAAGGCGACGATTGTTGGTGACATAAAGGATATTTTTACTTCGTGGGGGGGGGGGGAAGAAAAGTCTTTAAAAAGCGAACTATTTGCCGCAAGTCGGAAGTGACGTAGAATTATTTATCAAAATTACTACACCAATTTTACATATGAACCATATTTTTACTAAAACTACTCGCGCAATTTTATAAATGTTTATTGATATCAGTGAATGAGAATGTAATTAGGGTTTAAATATTGTACTTTATTACCCTCATACAATGTTCGTAAACGAGAGCATCGAATTATGTTTCTCGATTCATTCATAGAAATGAGTAAAAAGGTTTTTCGTTAATGGCGGACGATAATGTAAATTGAACCTTAAAAGTCGGCTGTTCAGAATGCATTTAATTGATTCTTGTAGAGCACATATACTTATAAACAACGTGGTCTAATCAGATAATTAGTGAGGGTAACGATTTATTTATATTTCTTTTAACTATCCGTTGTGTTGGCTATTTTTCAAGTGCTGTCTCGGATACCAAGAATACAAAATGTCGAGTGGGATGATTCCCCGATCTCAGGCGAGAAAAGACACGAAGATGCGCATTCGTGCATTTCCCGTAAGTATGAATTATTTCGCCATCAAGTTGGAAGATCTTATAATTATATATCGGCATCAACTATGATGCCTCCCAGAAAAATATACGCCTTCACTGTTGGTTTATTAAAATTATTAGTCTAAAAAACCTAATATTCTTTGAACACAATTATTTATAAATCACTAATTAGGCTTAATTTATACTATTGTCATAATTGTGGAACCAGTTCACTGAAACAAAAACCGTGATCCAAAATGTATTTAAAAAATCAACTAAAACACTTGTATAGATCTATATAACAGAGCTGTCAGCCTGTGGCAGTTCTAATGAATCGGGGTTGTTTCGCCCTAAAACCATTTCGAACTCTGCGTTGTTTCGCCCCACAAAATAAATATATTTATTATAGTTTTGAAGTATTTTTTTCTTCTGTTTATTCATCATTCATTACCAAATATTAGGTAATTTTCTGTCTGGATATTAATGCTTTATCAGCTGTTTACTTTCTGTCAGCTGAAGCTAAGCGAAATCAACATACCGTACTCGGCGTTTTAACCTCAGCTGTGTATGTAGTATATTTAATAAGAAAGCACAGCACATCAGTAGTATGCAGTGTGACTGTTCATAAATGAATTATTAATGTGAATACATTGTCTGTATATTATCTAAGGCCTGTACGTATTTCATGTAAATTAGTAAATGATACTGGAAATAAACAATAATAATATTATTTTTATCTGTAAATATAAACACACAATGTGTGACATCTAAAAATCAATGGATATAGGACAAATCAATGAATAAATGTACTTTATTAACAAAATAAAAATTAGTGCAAATCGAAACGACTCAGTTAGAGACCGAATCAACCCTATTCAAAACGACTCAGGTTAACTAGGAATAAGGGTGAAACGACCTGTTACCATTCTAAGGTGTGAGAAAATTAGAAATCAGGATCTAGGGACTGCAGGCTCTTGGTTGGGTCCAGGGTAACGTTTTGGTATAATTTCTGCCCGCACCACCCCCCCCCCCCCCCCCTCCCCAACAATATTTGTTAGAATTAGTGTAAGTTTAGGGTTAGGGTTAGTTATATACAATACCTTTTTAAACATATTGTTCTATAAAAGCAACATAATCTTTTTATTTCATAATCCAGTATCACTACGTTTTGCCTTTGAAAAATTAAAGATTTTGACTATTCTTTGTAAAATTTCCTCCAATACGGTGCTTTTGTTAGTGCTTTTGGTAGAAATATAGCACAGAAGACACAATGAGGCATTATGGGACTAAAGGTTCGTTTTATTCCGTAAGCACTTGGTTCATTCCGTCAAAATACATTCTGTGAGATTTAAAAGTATTAACATGCAGTCTCACTTGTTGATCCACTGCGTGGCCGAGTGGATACAGTGGATACAGTTTGAATCCAGACCCTAGCACTTGACATCGCTAATTCAATACCCCAAATGGGGGGGGGGGGGGGGGGGGGGGGTGCGGGTGGAAATCTTTCTGCCTACATGTCACATCTTCTTAGACCCTTTTAGAAAATGCTTTCAGTAAATAAAAAATACATTTAATACTTGACTTAGTTTGACCATGGGCTAGACAGTTCGTACTGGTCATGGAAATCCTGGAAAGTCATGGAATTTCGATATTGGTCATTGGTATTGGTCAAATCCTTTTTTTGCTACTTAAAATTTAAAAGTAATGCAAAAAAAAAGAAGTGCTAATCTCCCTAATCCCCCTCAAAACAGTGTCATGGTGTGGGCAGGAATCCATCATGGTAGTAGGACGGCTCTTGTGCATGTGGCAGGTGCACTGACATCATCAGGTATCAAGACGAGATCCTGCAGTATCACATCATTCTGTATATGAACCTCATCGGTGGAATATTTCAGCATGATAATGCCAGACCACATGTTGCACATGTCAGTCAGGAGTTTCTGCAGCACCACAACGTCCAGACATTACCTTGGCCTGCCCATTAATCACAGAACATCTATGGGCTGCACTGGATCAGCGTGTGCGACATATGAATCCACCACCCCAGACACTTCCGCAACTTCTTATGGCACTGCAGCATGAGTGGCAGAACATTGCACGACATGGTGTGTAACGTTTCATTGCTTCCATGCGTCGCCGTTGTCATCATGGCTCGTGGTGGTCATAACCGATACTGACATTTTGCCCACCCCTATGCCTGTGTACATGTTTCAGGTAGATTCGCAGAAATACTGTTTCGGACATGTACAGCAGGGCACAATATTTCACACGAACCGCCGTTTTGTTCACGCGTCGGTTACGCAAAATTAAATTTATGCGAACCGCAAATCGGTTACGTCGTGACCTGTAGATGTTCAGAAATTAAAACTTGCAGACTTCACGATTACAGTAAGTTTATTCATGCAGACATACTACTAGTATTCCGACAAATGTTTTAGACTGATTTTTAGATACTTGATGTGCAGCAAACCAGTAGCCAACGGTATATTGCAATGGTTGTAACTTGTGACTGAAGACTCAGTATAGAGTCGAGCCAAAAGTTTTAAAGAAATGTGCACGGATCGCTAAGGCGTCTAAATTATCTGCTGCTATTCTATCTCTAAAGGAATATATGTAGACATAATATTGGATTGCCTATAATTTTAGAAAGGTTGAAAACGGTTTTAACGTAAACAAAAATGCAAAAAAGTCACAAAAGCTGAAAAATACTAACATCGCATAATGAGCTTTAAATAACAAACATTTGGAATGTCACTGTAGTATAGAAGTACCAGCGATAAAGTAAAAGTAGCATCACCACCGCAAAATATCGGTGTCAAATTGTGGTCTTTCTTTTTATGTTATAAGATTTATGTTTATTAATCTAATCATGCACCAATGAGTAGCCTGTTTTATAGTTTAGAGGAACTGGACATTTGTTGCTTTTTTTTTTATTAATGTCAGTTTTGATTCATTGGAAAATTAGAAATTATGTCAATTCAAAACGATGGAGGAAAAGCTGATTAGAATATTATCATCAAGCACATTTGACATACACTTAGGTCAGGGATTTCCCACGTAGTACACACAATTTTCCAAATCATTGATGATAGCCAACAAACGTTTGTATTTCCTGACAAGCGATTACAGCTTTCGCATGAACGATCCGTAGTTTGTTATTATATATATGTTGATACTGGTTTTGCATAACCAACAAACGAAGAACACAATCGTACATGCCAAATTTTAAGCACTGACTTTTCAGAATTATAAATATGATGTTTTCGTCACAAAAATCGAGGATGGAAATTAAAAAAAATTCAAATAATCAATGATGAACAAACAAGATTTAAGACAGAGGACCCTACTAGGTTAAATGACTATTCTCTTGCATGGTGGAAACACCACTGTGTTTTTTCTACATCCGTTCAGCATCAATTGCTGGGTATACATGTGGTAACAGCACAGAGAGCTGCACTTTCCTGTGAAAATGTGAACGTTAGTGTTCCTTAACCTTTAGACTACTGGATTAATTTTGGACAAAAACCACGTTGAGTGGGTACATGTTTATACTTTTTACTCGCATATATTCACTTAAATGTTTTATAAATACATAAAATAAAGTTAATATTTGAATCGGTAAGTATTATTTTCGTGTATTTTTCTAATTTTTATGTTATTTTAGATCAGTTATTGTTGATTAAAATTAGGCAAAAAATTGAAAAAGTCACATTTACTTACGGCCATTTGTGGCTAATAGTCATAAATATACTAAAGTACTGTCGGAAATAGAACAAAAATGATTTTCGTCGATTATTTCTTTTATATTAAACTGACAAGAAATATTTTGTAAATACCCATTCAGTGATACTTTACCTAATTTAGCATTTACTTGTTTGGGCTCTCATTGATGTACAAGGTAGTGTTTACTCTTGAAATTAAACTAAAGATGTCAGTAAACAGGTGATTTGTGACCTTTATTGGAACAGACTATAACACATTTTGATCGATATGTGTCAATTTCATTTACCCTTAAACAAACTTTTAATTTAAAACTACAAGTTAACTGATTATTTTGAATTGCAACATAAATTATTAATTATGACAAGCATATTCAGTGCTCAATTTTAAGGATTTTGGTCGCTCCGGGCAAGTATGGGTTCACATTGAGGTTGCCCCTCCAATAATTTGGTTGCCCTAATTTCATCCATGTTTTAAAACTAGAGTTATATTTATATTCCAATAAAACAGCAACCAACAGGTTTGGAATTAATATGTTGTCAATGTAAAATGTAATATGTACTGTCTGACAATAAAATACATTACCTTTTTAATGTTTTTAAAATTTTTGTAGTTATACACATGTACACATATAGAGGCACTGATTTTCCGCGATCGCGGAATCGCGGAAATACCTATCTGAAACGAAATTCCCGATTTTATTCCCAAACATTATTTAACTTTAAATAGCGCATTTGATTAATTAAAATTTATTTTTCAAACTAGAAACAATGGACACTGCCTGTGCTACGCTACGACACTAGTACCTTTGTTTAAATGTTTACACATTAGAGTATCTAGACGTTTTACCAGTCGTGTTTTCTTCGCTTATTCCCGGCGATTTAATGGAAAAATCCGAACATTGTGAGCTAAAATTGTCTGATATTTACTCAGGTGAAAGATATGTTATGTTTGCTTATTAATTTTTAACATTTGTGGCATTGCCATATTTCCGATCTCACAAAGGAATGCAGTAATTGCATATTTTATGCCAGGCTTTGTTCAAAATAAATTATACAAGAGAAGTGGTTTATAGTGTGATCGTTTGTAATTATTTTCCCGATCATATCGTAAAGAAAACCGAAAATGTCCGAAGTCTGTGTCGTGGCGTATTAGTGTTTAAATTTAAACCAAAAATAAATACAAACTACTGACATGTTCTGCCTCATTGCATATTTATTTATTTTATACCAGCAATTAATTGCGGTGTGTATGTGTGTGTGTGAAACAAAAACAGAATTTGTTTAATACTGAAACGGAACAAACCGGAATTTGTAACATGAAACGGAAAAGGAAAAAATCTGTAACGAAAAATCAGTGCCTCTACACATAGGGCCTAATTGCTTAAGATTTTTGTGATTTGGCGACACATCAGCTATTTTCCAATCAAATGCACTCTATGTTCCAATCGAATGCACTAGAAAGTTTACTATTCGGAATACTTCAGCCAATTGCGATTTTTCCCGATGTCTCACAGAATCATCGGCCAAGGAGTTCCAAGTGCCAAACAAACCCATGTGATTTCGACTGATTGACTGACACTTTAAAGTTTAGATAACGACAGTTTAAAAGCGATTGTGGGAAAGGAAACTGCACATTATTATGCAACATAACTCGCCATTTGGTGTTTAAAAAAAAAGTCAGTCATCCGACAGGCAACTAGTATCATAGAATTAAGTTGCCCGACTGAATATTAGGTCGTCACAGACGACCAGACGACCGTAAAAATTGAGCGCTGATATTTATTGAATATAAATTCAATATAAGTACATTAGAAATTTACACAATCTTGCAACAATTTAAAGGTGCTATAGAACCAGTAGATAAAATTATTTCCTATAATCAATTATGGGCATATTGTCAAAGGTGTCTTCTTTAAATGTTATATCAAAATGCTATAAAAAAAAAAGAAAAAAAAGAGAAAGATTTGCAATAGCTGTCAATGACATTGAGATAGCACCTTTAATACCGATATAATGGATCACTCATAATGGTTCTTGACAGTTTTGCTCAAAAGTTACTTATAAATGACTACAAATATTTTGTTTTGGAGAGGGATAGGGGCAAACCATCATCAGAAACAGTCTTTCACATATTGTAACAGCAATGAAATTGACACATGTTGACCAAAATTTTTTATTTACAAAATATTTACTTGTCTGTTTAATATGTAAGAAATAATCGACGAAAATTATTTTTATTCTATTTCCGACAGTACTATAGTATTTCACAAATATGTACATTGTTAGAGCCCGGTGACCAGTGAGGGGAAAACAAATAAACCATCATGATGATGATCGAATGAAAAAAAAAAAAAAAAAAAAAAATCAGCCAATCTAATTAAAATTAGCTCCACTATTACATGTGGATCTAACAGCAGCCAGTTGGAGCTCATGTCCACCAATCAAAACCTTACTTGCAGAATCATGCCAGTGATTTAAAAATAATGTGAAAACATTCCAAATTATCCTGAGGGTATACATGTTTTGTGTGAATTACGAATGCCTTAAAACATGGTGGGTTTTTTTTATAAAATAAATAATTTGTAATGTAAAACTGAAGACTGATTTAGTTGGTTTTTGGGGGTTTTTTTTAAAATAAATAAAGAAATAATTTTTAATGTAAAATTGAAGACTGATAACCCATCCCGTATGTATTGGTATGGTTCGCTATACTGCGGCCACTAAAATAGACTCGCCCGATATTTTTAGAATTTGTATGCTCCCAAATAACGTTAAAAAAGGCGAAGTGTGATTGGTCAATATTTAAATTATTATTTACAGACGAAATGTTACCTGGACATTGGGGACTACGCAGTGTTGTTAGTTTTAAATCACTGGCATGATTCTGCAAGTATGGTTTTGATTGGTGGACATGCACTCCAACTGGCTGCTGTTAGATCCACATGTAATAGTGGAGCTAATTTTAATTAGGTTGAAAATCAACCAACATCGATCATATGTAAAAAGGAAAACGGATCTACAAGTCAATACTTTCGATTTCCTTTCACATGCAACAGTTCACTAATGAATATATGGTCACCAGTAATCTATGCCCCATCCCTGAAATGAATATACTTACAGATGTAATTTTATTAAAGTCCAAGTTAACAAAATGTTTAACTACTAAGTGACTGGTACCCAAACAGATGTTACTCTAACACAGTGCAAGTGTAACAAAATAAACGGTGACCAGTCTCGTCAGATCCGGTGGGTTTTTTTAAAGATTGCACATAACCATATTGTTTTACGAACTTCCAAATGTTTTGTTTTTTTGGTCTGTTTTTGTTTTGCGTTGTTGTTGTTTTTAAAATTATATTTAAACATTACATAATTTAATTTGCAAGACTTGAAAGAAATTATTTTTAAGTGCATTGTATGATGAATTAACACAAATTTAAAATGTACCTACATATATACAAAAAAAAATTACTTTCTTTTATCTGTTTTATCAGTCACTGAGTGATTACAATTTAGCAGGTGAATTTTTTTATCATGACCAGTAAATTTTGTATCCACTGGTCAGTATGGGAAGTAATTTTTTTTTTTAATTCTAGAACCCCTAATATATATATACACTAATACAGAAGTAGGGTTAATAATATTCAATCATGGATAATTATTTTTTAAAATCACCAATCCCATGGTTAGTGGGTTTTTTTTTTAATTCTAGAAGACCTGGGTTTTACTTTTAGATAAATAGATAGATAACGGATAATACATATTACAATCAGTAATTCAGTAATATGTATTATTTGTGTGTGCTTAGTCTAATACTTTTATACTTCTTTTTCAAATTATTGTTTTGACATTATGAAAATATTTAATAATAATAAACATTATTATTAAAATCTGTCTTAAAATATCTTCTTCTATAAGTGTACATGACACCCTTATGTATTCCATAATGCATCTAAAAACAACTGAATTTTTTTAAAAACATTACTGGGGAGCATGCCCCCGAACTCCCCTAGCATTTTCGCACCCTTTGGGGGCTCAGTTAACGTCAAACTATTTTGCCAACCCTCTGAACAAACATCTTGGGGGAACACTGAAAATTCTTGCCGAAAACCACTTTTTGAACTAAAAATTTCAAGCCATTTTACAGTGAAGTTAAGTTGTCTTTTGTTTCCTATTACTAAATCGTTTCCGGTGAGTGTCGTGTGCAAAATGGCGGGAAATATGAATTGGGGGAATGCACTATACTAGTATACAGTGTACAGTATGTCAACTGGTGTGACGTCGGGTGAGATATCTCGCCTGCAGTAGTCAGAAGGTTAAAAAGAACATGAATCTCAACTAGATGATAATCACACCCATGATTAATTAGTTTTTACTTTAATAAACAATTTTTTTTTTTCACTGTTGTATTCATGAATGTGAATACATATATATGTGTATTAATCACCTCATATTCATGAAATATATACATATTAATGTATCGTATTCACCACTATGTGTATTCGTTATATCCCTAATTGGACTGCATTTCATCTATTTTGACAAATTTTAAACAGCAGGTCTCTTACTGCAATTTTTGTAGAAATTATGAAAATGTATAAATTTTCAAGATTTTAGGGTACGTAATTTTACCCTTTGAACTCTGTGGCAGAAACCCTGTTCTGGATAATGAGCGAAGACGTATAATTTAGTTTTATTCTGTTCACAGATGACAATGGATGAGAAATATGTAAACAACATCTGGGCATTGCTGAAGAATGCCATTCAGGAGATCCAGAAAAAGAACAACAGTGGCTTGAGTTTCGAGGAGCTGTATCGAAATGCCTATACCATGGTTCTACACAAGCATGGCGAGAAACTCTACAATGGTCTGAGTGAGGTGGTCGTAGAACATTTGGTTAACAAGGTACGTGAGGGAAAACACAGGTCCACATTTATGGTATGTTGAACCATCAAGGGGCGGGACATAGCCCAGTGATAAAGCATTCGCTTGATGTGTGGTCGGTCGAGGATCAATCCTCGTTGGTGAACCCATTGGGCTATTTCTCGCTCCAGCCAGTGCTCCACAACTGGTGTAACAAAGGCCATGGTATGTACTATCCTGTCTGTGGGAAGGTGCATATAAAAGATCCCTTACTGCTAATTGAAAAGAGTGAAGTGGCGACAGCAGGTTTTCCTCTCCCAATATCTGTGGTCCTTGACCATATGTCTGATGAAATATAACCATAAATAAAATGTGTTGAGTGCGTCATTAAATAAAACATTTCCTTCCTTCCTTCCTTTGAACCATCGATAAAAGTGGCTTGAAGGTAGAATATTAATTTTGTTTAACAAGAAAATTGTTAGATACAAAAAACATTCACATGAAGGAACTGTGAACTGTTTGTTCATAAAAAAATCTGCAAGAAATTAAAACTTTTGGTTAATGAGTTATTGATGAGAAAAAACTACATTTACATTCTATTTAGGACATCAGTTACCTAGTCATACCAGATTAAGCTGAATTTGATAAAATTGGCTAGAATATATAGATAATAACACTAGATAATGATGTAGGATATCTGCTTTATCCTGTAACGGTAAGAATGAGAAATTTTGCAAGGCATGCTATTAGTTCTGTTAATCCACCTACATTGTATGATGACCCAGAGGTCAAATCATAATGAGCAATTTTGTAATGTAGCTAAGCGTGTGACATCACATGAGTGACATCAAAAGTCATAATCTGCTAGTGTATACGTTTATGACTTTGCTTTAATTGGACATCATAATCTGTCAATAGACACATGGTTGCAGGATTAAAAACATTTAGCCAACAACTTAAAAGACAGAAAAGTATTCACATTTAGGGCAATTCCATAAAAAATTATACCTTAGGAGTGAACGTTTTTTTTTCCTGTTATGGCTATATTTTTTTTACAAAGAATTATTTGCTAATAATCAATAAACCATAAAATACTCAGGTTTTGTTTTAAAACTGTGTTGTGACCTGTCGACCATCTTTAATTTGTGCTATTTGTTCCTGAGAAAAGCACCCAAATTGCACTGAAACCTTCTTTCAAAAATATCATTAAAATTGGATAAATATGATAGGTTTAAACCTAAGTATTGCATTTTGTTTCTAAGATCTTAAAGGCATGCTAAAGCAAGGCTTTTGGACTGGTATGCATATTCAACGAGATACATAATGCACATTATTGCTTAATATCAACAAGTATAATCGTGTAGTTAATTAATAAAATGATTAAATGTGATGGCTGTTATATATAACGGGTGCAGCCATTTTGTACCATCCCAGTGAATACGCCCTCTGACGAGCTGGTGGTTACGTAATACCTAACGTGTCACGTCAGGAATTAGTCTTCGAACTGAAGAAACAAAACATACCTGATTTTTGCGGATGCATCGCAATGTTCTGTAATAATATCCATCCCAGTAACACAGCAACGTGTATATGTGGTTTATTTTTCAATACAAAATAAACCACCATTGTCAAAGTGTTGACATAGCTGTATTACGTAATGTATATAAATTAACCCACGTACTCAAATAATAGTCGGAGTGGTTTCTTGGTTAATTGGTCTTTTCTTTCCATGGCCTGTACCTGTGGTTCTTGATTGGCAGGTGTATATTTAAATGATCCCCAGACACTGTGTCTAAACACACTAAAAAGACGTGCCTCATTTATTAAGATCACAAGGTAATGTGTGATAACCTCAAATCGTAATGGACTTTACCAGCCGCCAGGGCTCGAAACAGTCTGTGGCCAGGTCACCAAATGCGACCAAAGCCCTGTTTGGGCGACTTAAATATTAAAAAATAATGGTGTTAGTCGCCCAAATAATATTATTTGGGCAATCTTCTTTCTATAATATATGAGCTACTATTAATAATTGTATGAGTGGTATTTATTCCACATTAAAATTTTGCTCGTGGGTCACAGAACTGAACAGATCGTCTTACCGTAATTTGCCAACATTTATTTATATTATAAACATTGATGTTGTAGACCAAATGCAGTCATTCTAATACAGTTCGTAACCATTTGGAACTTCTCGGCCGAATACGTGTCAAATCCTTACATTCCCTAATGCTGTCTTAGTTTTTGTTACATGCTTTGTGGTGTTCCGATTTCTCTTTTGTTTTTGATTTTTTAAATCTCCTTTAACCTTTAGACTACTGGATTAATTTTTAACAAAAACCACGTTGAGTGGGTACAAGTTTATAATTTTTACTCACATATATTCACTCAAATGTTTCATAAATACATGAAATAAAGTTCATATATGAATCGGTAAGTATTATTTTCGTGTCTTTTTTTGTAATTTTTATTGTTTTAGATCGGCTAATGGTGGTTAAAATTAGGCAAAAAATCGAAAAAGTTGCCTTTACTTACGGGCATTTGTGGCCAGCTGTCCAGTATTTATGTCCATTATTCCCGATAACAGTGGTTTTCTGACCAGGATTTTTTTAAAAACCCGAACTACGATTCATATTGCAATATTTGGTAATTTTCGTTGTTGGTAAAACGATCAAATTTATTATTAAATTAGCTGTTACAATCAGCTATCGATCCCTGAAAATTACCGCGACGTGCCGCCATTGTTGTCAAGCGAAAATACTTGCCGAAAACCACTTTTTGAACTCAAAATTTCAAGGTATTTTCAATTGAAAAAATCAAAACAAAAACCACCATTTTGAAAAAAAATCTTTTTTCTTTAATTATATTTCCGTTTCCGGTGAGTGTCGTGTGCAAAACGGCGGGAAATATGAATTGGGGAATGCACTGTATACAGTGTACAGTATATCGACTGACGTGACGTCGGGCGAGATATCTCGCCTGCAGTAGTCAGAAGGTTAATTGGGTTTTTCAATTGGCCAGTTAATTTGGTATCTATTGAATTGACTAATGAAATGAATTGTTACCATTTTCGGAGTAAAATCACGATCATGATGTCCTCTGCCGGGTAGAATTATTTTCTTAAATGCACAGCAAGAAGCAAAGGAAAAAACCAAGCATGGCAAGAAATTTTAAATTTGTTTTTCAGTTCTGTCTGGCACAAATGAAGTTAGGTTCTATCAGGATAAGAAAAACCTTACCCGCACTTCGTTTGTATCTATTTCTTAGAAATACTTATATTAAACACTGAACACATGAACAACAATTACACTTAGCTAACAAGTGAATAACAATTACGTAGCTCAGTTGCGGTTTTTTGTATTATACGTGAGCTATCCCTGGGAGATGAGTCACCTCATGCAATTTTCCGTTGATGATGTAAACAAAAAATTATTAAGTTCAGATATTTGGTAAAATATGTACAAGATAAGTAAATAATTTGCACAAGCCAGTGTTTTCTTTTAATTTTTTATTTCAATATCATGTATGTTGGTATCTTTGCTATCTAGAAGCACATTTCATATGCTTACTTAAATATTTCGCTTAAAACCTGAAATATGAATGTTTTGTGTTTGGGCTACCTAAAGTAAGTTTGGGCCACTGATAATGAAATTTTAGTGGCCCAGATATTTGTTTTTGGGTCACCTTATATTTTGGCGAGTTTCGAGCCCTGCCAGCCTCCCTGCTTTATTACTGCAAGTAATTCTGTAAAACCCTTGATTAAGTAGACTTTCCCATCTAAAATCACAAAACTGACCAATTATGTAGTCCCAAAGAAAAGAAAATTATCACTTGGGTATTGTGAGTGGTCGTTTTTGCTCGAACGTATCCTACCAATAGGCCTAATAATATGCATTTTTTCTTTGGATTTTTTAAAAGAAAAAAAATACTATAACTCCATTTCGTTATATTGATGCAAAGTAAAATATATTTAGTTACATAGTTTATTATACTATCAAGTCATTTATGTTGTTTTACAAGTCAGGTTGATGAAAGCAAAGCGCCTTGTCGTAAATTAGAGCGTTTGTTTACTCTGTGCATAATAGAGAAGTTGGACGGAGCTGACGTCACTTCATCCCAAGCTATACCACCGGACATCACAAAAACGGGGGGGGGGGGTTTGAAAAATTGCAAAAACTTGATGTCCTGAAATGCAAATTCATCATGACAAATGCAGGTATATGCATATTAAAATAATAACAATAATTTTCTTTGAGCACGGATGGGGTGTCGACCCCCCAACCCACCCCCCTGAACATGTCCCTGTTTGTTTTTTGGGTTTTTTATTCCCTTTTGAAATTTATGTATTTGTTACAATTTAGATTCAGTTAACCACACTTCATTTGTGATTATAGTTGTATTGAGATTGTATGCAATTAAATATTCTTTTGATATGACTTTGGCACATCATATTTACAGGCTTCGTACTGGTCTTTGAAAGTCGTGAAAGTCCATGAATTTTTAATTGTAAAAATTAAGTACTCAAAAGTCCATGAATATTCTAAAAAGCATCAAAATGTCATGAAAAGTACTTCAATATTATTTTCATAAGATATGTACATGGCCTTTGAAGTTCCCACACTCATCATTTTAGAATAACATATTAGATTACGTAAAGTCGGAGTTGGGCACTAAATCATCTTCAAAAATACCTAATTCTCTCTCTCTCTCTCTCTCTCTCCTCTCCCCCCCCCCCCCCCCCCCCCCCCCCCCCCCCCCCCCCCAATTTTTTTGTTTTTGCCGTACTAATTTACTGATCATACAATTCAACACTTTTTACAGTAGGAAAGTAACTGTAAACTACTTTACCTTTTTGAAGTAAGAAAAAGCCCATAATAATTTGTCTGGGTCCTTAAAGGAAGGAACAATCAAGGCATTTGACCTGGTATGCATATTCAACGATATATAATGTACATTATTGCTTAATATCAACAAGTATAAACGTATAGTTAATTAATAAAACGGTTAAATGTGACGGCTATTATATATAACGGGCGCAGCCATTTTGTATCATCCCAGTGCATCGCAATAGTCTGTAATAATAGTCATCCCAGTAAGCCAGCAACAATTATATATTTATGTTTAATACAAAATAAACCACCATTGTCAAAGTGTTGAAATAACTGTATTTGTTGTATTATGGTTAATTAACCCACGTACTGAAATAATAATCGGAGTGTTTTCTTAGTTAATTGGTCTTTTCTTTCCGTGGCCTGTACCTGTGGTTCCTGATTGGCAGGTGTATATTTAGACGGTCCCCAGACAGTGTCTAGACACACTGAAAAGACATGCCTCTTTTATTAAGATCACAGGGTATTGTGTGTTAACCGTACGGACTCCCCTCTAATCGTAATCGATCAGCCGTCTGCTTTATTACTGTAAGTAATTCTGTAAAACCCTTGATTAAGTAGACTTTCCCATCTAAAATCACAAAACTGACCAATTATGTAGTCCCAAAGAAAAGAAAATTATCACTTGGGTATCGTGAGTGGTCGTTTTTGCTCGAACGTAGCATACCAATAGGCCTAATAATATGCATTTTTTCTTTGGATTTTTTAAAAGAAAAATACTATAACTCCATTTCGTTCTTTTGATGCAAATTGAAATATATTTAGTTAAATAGTTTATTATACTATGTTGTTTTACAAGTCAGTTTGATGAAAGCGAACCGCCTTGTCGTAAATTAGAGCGTTTGTTTACACTGTGCACGTCACTTCGCCCCAAGCTATACACCGGACGTCACAAAAACGAAACAAAATGGCTGCCCCCAGTTAGAAGGAATAATCATGTTTTTTTATTAACTCTAAAATTACACGTTTTTCATTTGTTAAAGTGTCAATGTGTGTTGGTGGTCTGGGTATGCATTTTTCCAACACATAAATCTCTTGTTTGAGTTTACTCTACCTTGAAAAAAATCTTGCCAAAAGAGTACTAACCCTGATTTAGTGCAGAATATTTTATTGAATACTTTTAAAGAAATAAAATAATCAAGATGTTAAAAATTGTCTGAATGTTACGTCAGTTACCGTGGAATTGCCCTATTTACAATCTGAGCCATTCCTAGATTTTATTTCTTTACATTGTAGTAATAATTACAAGTAATGATCACATTAGTAGAACTCATGTTTACAGGGCTGGCTTTGGGTGATCAGAAAAATCTTTTAAAATGCTAAACCTGTAGCTGTTTTTCAGCAAAATATCAATTATTACTATTAAAAAAAGGGTTTGTGAAATTAAAATACAATTCACCAGTTGCTGAAATTTGCAATGTCAAAATTGACGTATGGCAGAGCTAGCAGTGATTTATAATAATTAATGAGAACATTACTAGTATGTTGGGCTATTTCTCATTCCAGCCAGTGTACCACGACTGGTTTATCAAAAGCTGTGGTATGTGCTATCCTGTTAGGATGGTGGTGCATTTAAAACATTCCTTGCTATTAATGAAGAAATGTAGCACTAGCAGGTTTCCCCCAACACGCTATATTGTAAAAATGACCAAATGTTGGACATGCAAAAGTTGATGATTGATAAATCAGTGTGCTTTAGTGGTGTCGTTAAACAAGACAAACTTTTGAATATTTTATTATGGTTTGTTCCTAGGTAAGAGAAGATGTTCTTTCGGCTTTGAACAACAACTTCCTGCAGACACTCAACACGGCCTGGAACGACCACCAGACATCCATGGTGATGATCCGAGACATCCTCATGTACATGGTAAGCACTGGCCACACTTACGTCTTAAAACAGCGCTAAAACACCTCGCTTGATGCATGGTCGGTTTGGGATCGATCCCCATCGGTGGACCCATTGGGCTATTTCTCATTCCAGCCAGTGCACCACAACTGGTATATCAAAGGCTGTGGTATGTGCTATCCTGTCTGTGGGATGGTGCATATAAAAGACCCCTTGCTATTAATGGGAAAATGTAGCAGGTTTCCTCTAAGACTATGTCAGTATTACCAAATGTTTGACATCCAGTAGCAAATGATGAATAAATTGATGTGATTTAGTGGTGTCGTTAAAACAAACTTTTTTCACTTACACATCTGTACAGGGCTCGAAATAGCGCCCATCCGAAAAGCAGTCCCATTTTTTACATGTAACAGGTGATATAAAAATAACAAAAAGAAACCGCAGGTCATTCTTCAAGAGACAATCTTTTATGTATGTATCATAAACTCGTCTATTTAGCTGAGGCTGAGCTTGTGATTCTGTAATTTTTTAATTTTATAATCCTCTAAAATACATCTCAGAGGTCATAATTCTCCACACACTGTCCCAAACTCGCCACTCATCCTTGTCTTACTTCAAGCAGGCCATATTTGTTCTTAGTTGGTCATATTTGTTTTGGCTTGCTGTTTAAAAATAAATAAATAGCTGGCCATATTTTACTGCCTATTTCGAGCCCTGCTATATCCCGTACCACTGGTGTTGGGAATCAGTTTGAATTTCAACAGTGATCATCAGTTATTATTGGTTAGCATCAACCAATTGACTTTCAATTACATACAGGGATGTGAGAGCTACACATAAATGCATTTTTCCATTTCGTCTTTAAAAAAACCCCAAAGACTGCCGCGTTGTGCATGCGAGTTAGATCGAAAATAGTCTTGCGCAATCTCAAGTAATATTTGCACGTAGTACATTCCCTTGGCTGGATTTCGTCAGCTTCACTGCGATTGGCCAGTTTTGTCCAATCCAGGATGTGCTATTTGAAAGCCTGTGTTCGACTTGGGAAGAAAGAAGGATTTGAAGTACAAGAACCAGGCACCTATTTTCGTATTCATTGGGATATAGACACTACAAGTGGCTAATTTAATTTTTAAAAATTTATGTACTCATGAAAACAAATACCACCCCAATATATTTATATCAGTTCCATCATCTAATCGGTTACAGTTAACATGTTCCCACAGAAACTATTATGGATTTTTATAATCAATCATCAATTGATTATTGGAACATCACTACATACCACCCTTCATTAAACTTAAGTTTTCTTTTGTCAGTTTAGCATGTCGCAGAATGATAATGAAAGTGTTTAAAATAAACAAAATATTTTATTGTTATGTGCAATTTATAAGAACACTGGTAAAGAGGCATGTTAATGAGGAACGTGTGGTAACCAATGTACAGGTTACGATAGATTACAGATTGGTTACCTATAGGTTATGAGGGCGGGATTTCTCTCAGTCAGTCGAGTGCTTACTTGAGGTGCTTGCGTCGCAGGATCAACTCACATCGGTGGATCCATTCAGCTTGTTGGGTTTTCCTCTCATTCTAACCAGTGCACCATAACTGGTCAAAGGCCATGGTATATGTTTTTCTGTGGGAAAGTGCATATGAAAGATCCCTTGCTGCATTAGGAAACATGTAGCGTTTTTTGTTTTGTTGTGATGGCTACATGTCTGAATTATTGTTAATATTAAATGTTTGACATCCAATAGCTGATGATTAATTAATTAATCAATGTACTCTAGTGGTGTTGTTAAACAAAACAAACTTTTTATCTGTAGGTTATGACACATTTATATATAGTTTACAATTCCCATGGTTACTTAGAACTATAAAACCACTTCACAGACACAATAACATACCTGTTTTTGTTCATTCACATCACTGTTTTATATTTGAATAACGTTAAAATGATAAACATTTATTTTGTGTAGGTTTTATTAAATTTTGAAAAAGATTTTATAAATGGAGAACGGATTAACCTTCAGGAACAACCCATTCTCGACTTATTTTGATACCTTGTGATGGTATAAATTTTAAAATGTTAAGCAATACTCACCATTGAAGAAGAATGTTGTATGCTGCACAGTTTGAAATTATAGAGTCTCAGGTTTTTAAAATCCTACTAAACTCTGATTACTCTTTAGTTAATCTCTCTCAGCTAGTTGGAATATACTATGAACGTAGGATTAAGAACGGAGAAAACATAAAAGTACAATCTACAGAATAAAACTGAATATAGTGTTGATTGTCATACATGTTTGGCTGGCTTGAAATTCACACAATGTCATGCATTTATAGGGAACATTTTGTGGAAATTTATTACCATTGTCGTTAAAATAAAAATTTCACAAATTATTTATTTCCTGCAAGGGCATTTAGGCGTGTATCATTATCAAATGTATCAAATGAAAACGAAAGTTGTATATACTAATTAATATAGCTGAAAATCATAACCAACTAGAGGTAAGATATAATGATGACCAATGTCTGGCGTGTCTCAAACTCGTGTGGTGCACTACCTGTACAGTATTGCTGCTGCTGTTGTTTTAGGATCGTGTGTACGTCCAGCAGAACAGCGTGGACAACGTGTACAATCTTGGCTTGATCATCTTCCGTGACAAGGTCGTCCGGCACCCGGTCATTAGGGATCATCTCAAGACCACCCTGCTCGAGATGGTCGCCAAAGAAAGGAAGGGAGAAGTCGTTGACAGGTATGCAACCAGCAAATTATAGTCCGTCCCACAGGGAACGCCTTTTTTCATACTATGAAATTTACTACACGTTATTTATTTCTGAGCCAGTTGATTTGTAAATTGCACACAAAATTAGTTGTTGTTTTCAGAACACTTTAAATTTTCTTCTTTTGTCAAACCAAACTGAAATTATTTTTATAGAATGATGGACGGACTATAAATGTCTAGTGACTCAAAATTATCAACTGTTGGGAATTTCTCCATCTGATCAACCAGTAGCATGTTAAATTTGCTAAAATTGATAATGTAAGCTAGAAGTTGTAAAGTAATATGCAAGTTGATTAAAAGCCTTAATAGCCCACCCCCACAAAAAAAAGAAAAGAAATATGATTTTACAGTGTTTAGGAAAGTACTCCAATATAAATTCAAATACTTTTGCATTTAGCTGAACATTAACATTTCTCACAAACTAAAAGTCCTCGTTTTTTAAAATGCAATAAGATGAAAATCCTATGGATGGTTTAAACATATTTATTTACTGTAATAAACAGCTTATGGATTGGCCAACAGGCTGACGCCTTATGGATGCAACTATCAACGACATCGAAGAAGTCTGTTGTGGGCATGACATTTATTTCTGTGGAATTCTTGTCCAAAAGTGGAGCTACTTTCCTGGTTTGAAATTTCTCATTTGGAATTATTGTCAGTAGAGGAAAGAATTGCTCTCCGCCCATTTCCAAGTGGAGAGTCCTGACACCTGTTCATGACCAGGGATCGAAATAGCAGCCTGCTTTAAAAAAAACCTCATCAAAGACGCATGTCATTTTCTAGGAGACGCATTTACGATTGTCTCATCTTCTGTTTACATGCAGCTGAAGCTGAGCTCGTGATTCTGTTATATTTTAATTTTATAATTCCCTAAAATACATCTCAGAAGTCGTCATTTTCCATGCATTGTCCCAATCACTCCACTCACCCCGTGCTGCTGTTATTTCCAGCATGGCTATATGTTTTCTTAGCAGGACGTATTTGATTTGGCCTGCTATTTAAAACAAAGTTGACATATTTTACTGCCTTTTTCGAGCCCTGATGAGACACTGCAAGCCACTGCAACATGTTTGTCATTGTTTCAGGGGTGCTGTCAAGAATGCCTGTCAGATGCTTATGATCCTGGGGATTGATTCGCGTGGTGTATATGAAGAGGACTTTGAAAAACCATTCCTCGAGAAGTCGGCCGAATTCTACCGGGTTTGTGCCTTTTAATGATTTAGCCTTTAAAAAACCCCACCCAACATTGTTCATAATTTTTTGTAAATCTATCGATGTACAACGGTCACCAATTGTATAAAATCGTATAGTGTAGCAACTCACTGGTTACATGAATTTAGTTCACATAAATGAACAATCGGTTACCTAGGTAACACATGAAAATGACATTAACCTTCTGACTACTGCAGGCGAGATATCTCGCCCGACGTCACGTCAGTTGATATACTGTACACTGTATACAGTGCATTCCCCAATTCATATTTCCCGCCGTTTTGCACACGACACTCACTGGAAACAAATATAATTAAAGAAAAAAGAATGTTTTTCAAAATGGTGGCTTTTGTTTTGATTTTTTCAATTGAAAATACCTTGAAATTTTGAGTTCAAAAAGTGGTTTTCGGCAAGTATTTTCGCTTGACAACAATGGCGGCATGTCGCGGTCATTTTCAGGGATCGATAGCTGATCGTGACAGCTAATTTGATAATAAATTTGATCGTTTTACCAACAACGAAAATTACCAAATATTGCAATATGAATCTTAGTTCAGGTTAAAAAAAAAATCCTGGTCAAAAAACCACTGTTATCGGGAATAATGGACATAAATACTGGACAGCTGGCCACAAATGCCCGTAAGTAAACGCAACTTTTTAGATTTTTGGCCTAATTTTAATCACCATTAGCCGATCTAAAATAATAAAAATTACAAAAAAAGACACGAAAATAATACTTACCGATTCATATATGAACTTTATTTCATGTATTTATAAAACATTTAAGTGAACATATGTGTGTAAAAATTATAAACTTGTACCCACTCAACGTGGTTTTTGTTAAAAATTAATCCAGTAGTCTAAAGGTTAACAGACTGCAGAGTAAGAGTTTGAAATATTGTTCCCTGTATTCATGGGGTTTTCTTGTGTTTGCAGTTTGTTAGACATTAAAGATGTGTTTGATCACTTCCATCAGAAATTGTTCAGTGATTACTAGCAGTTTGACTTTCAATGGGTGGGACGTAGCTCGGTGGTAAAATCCTTGCTTGATGCACACTCAGTCTTGAGATCGATGTCCATCTGTGGGCCCACTAGAATATTTCTCGCTCCAGCCAGAACACCACGACTGGTATATCAAAAGTGGTGGTATGTTCATCCTGTTTATGGGATGGTGCATATAAAAACATTCCTTGCTACTCATGGCAAAATGTAGCGGGTTTCCTTTCTAAGACTGTATATCAAAATTACCAAATGTTTGACATCCAATTGCCGATGATTAATAAATCAATGTGCCCTAGTGGTGTCAATAAACAAAACAAACTTTCAATTTACTTCGTTTTAAATTTGTAACTGGAGAGTCAGAAATTCCTTGGTGTAGAGGCACTGATTTTCCATTTCAGATTTTTCATAATGTTACAAATTCCGTTATTTTCCGTTTCAGTATTATTATTAAACAAATTCTGTTTTTGTTTCACACACACACACACACCGCAATTAATTGCTGGTATAAAATAAATAAATATGCAATGAGGCAAAACATGTCAGTAGTTTGTATTTATTTTTGGTTTAAATTTAAACACGAATACGCCACGACACAGACTTCGGACATTTTCGGTTTTCTTTACGATATGATCGGGAAAATAATTACAAATGATCACACTATAAACCAGTTCCCTTGTATAATTTATTTTGAACAAAGCCTGGCATACAATATGCAATTACTGCATTCTTTGTGAGATCGGAAATATGGCAATGCCGCAAATGTTAAAAATTAATAAGCAAACATAACATAATATATCTTTTACTTGAGTAAATATCGGACAATTTTAGCTCACAATGTTCGGTTTTTCCCGTTAAATCGCCGGGAATAAGCGAAGAAAACACGACTGGTAAAACGTCTAGATACTCTACATTAAACATTTGGCGTAACACACAAAGGTACTAGTGTCGTAGCGTAGCACAGGCAGCTGTCGATGTCCATAGTTTCTAGTTCGAAAAATAAATTTTAATTAATCAAATGCGCTATTTAAAGTTAAATAATGTTTGGAAAAAAATCGGGAATTCCATTTTAGATAGGTATTTCCGCGATTCCGTGATCGCGGAAAATCAGTGTCTCTATTGGTGATAAGAGAGTTATTGAAAATGAAGTGAATATTGCCATGAAATCAACTTAAAACAATTGATGTAAAATTTATTGTTTTTATTATCCAGTGTTCGACAAATGTTTTGAGAAAGTCACTAGCCCTCACAGGAGCTGTGGCTAAAGCCGTACATGTATTATAGTAATACAATTCACTAGTCTGCACCGAGGGCTAGTGGATTTGTTAAACCCTGTATCGTTTGTTGTTTGTTGCAGTTGGAGAGTCAGAAATTCCTTGGCGAGAACAGTGCCTCAGTGTACATAAAGAAAGTCGAGGCGCGGATCAATGAGGAAGCCGAGCGTGCGAAACATTACCTCGACAAGAGTACGGAAGATCCCATTGTGAAGGTATCTGTTAGCTAATACATTAATAGCTCCAAGACTACTTTATAAACATTACCTCGACAAGAGTACGGAAGATCCCATTGTGAAGGTATCTGTTAGCTAATACATTAATAGCTCCAAGACTACTTTATAAACATTACCTCGACAAGAGTACGGAAGATCCCATTGTGAAGGTATCTGTTAGCTAATACATTAATAGCTCCAAGACTACTTTATAAACATTACCTCGACAAGAGTACGGAAGATCCCATTGTGAAGGTATCTGTTAGCTAATACATTAATAGCTCCAAGACTATGCTTTTTGAACATTACCTCGACAAGAGTACGGAAGATCCCATTGTGAAGGTATCTGTTAGCTAATACATTAATAGCTCCAAGACTACTTTATAAACATTACCTCGACAAGAGTACGGAAGATCCCATTGTGAAGGTATCTGTTAGCTAATACATTAATAGCTCCAAGACTATGCTTTTTGAACATTACCTCGACAAGAGTACGGAAGATCCCATTGTGAAGGTATCTGTTAGCTAATACATTAATAGCTCCAAGACTACTTTATAAACATTACCTCGACAAGAGTACGGAAGATCCCATTGTGAAGGTATCTGTTAGCTAATACATTAATAGCTCCAAGACTACTTTATAAACATTACCTCGACAAGAGTACGGAAGATCCCATTGTGAAGGTATCTGTTAGCTAATACATTAATAGCTCCAAGACTACTTTATAAACATTACCTCGACAAGAGTACGGAAGATCCCATTGTGAAGGTATCTGTTAGCTAATACATTAATAGCTCCAAGACTACTTTATAAACATTACCTCGACAAGAGTACGGAAGATCCCATTGTGAAGGTATCTGTTAGCTAATACATTAATAGCTCCAAGACTATGCTTTTTGAACATTACCTCGACAAGAGTACGGAAGATCCCATTGTGAAGGTATCTGTTAGCTAATACATTAATAGCTCCAAGACTACTTTATAAACATTACCTCGACAAGAGTACGGAAGATCCCATTGTGAAGGTATCTGTTAGCTAATACATTAATAGCTCCAAGACTATGCTTTTTGAACATTACCTCGACAAGAGTACGGAAGATCCCATTGTGAAGGTATCTGTTAGCTAATACATTAATAGCTCCAAGACTACTTTATAAACATTACCTCGACAAGAGTACGGAAGATCCCATTGTGAAGGTATCTGTTGGCTAATACATTAATAGCTCCAAGACTACTTTATAAACATTACCTCGACAAGAGTACGGAAGATCCCATTGTGAAGGTATCTGTTAGCTAATACATTAATAGCTCCAAGACTACTTTATAAACATTACCTCGACAAGAGTACGGAAGATCCCATTGTGAAGGTATCTGTTAGCTAATACATTAATAGCTCCAAGACTACTTTATAAACATTACCTCGACAAGAGTACGGAAGATCCCATTGTGAAGGTATCTGTTAGCTAATACATTAATAGCTCCAAGACTACTTTATAAACATTACCTCGACAAGAGTACGGAAGATCCCATTGTGAAGGTATCTGTTAGCTAATACATTAATAGCTCCAAGACTACTTTATAAACATTACCTCGACAAGAGTACGGAAGATCCCATTGTGAAGGTATCTGTTAGCTAATACATTAATAGCTCCAAGACTACTTTATAAACATTACCTCGACAAGAGTACGGAAGATCCCATTGTGAAGGTATCTGTTAGCTAATACATTAATAGCTCCAAGACTATGCTTTTTGAACATTACCTCGACAAGAGTACGGAAGATCCCATTGTGAAGGTATCTGTTAGCTAATACATTGATAGTGCCAAGACTATGCTTTTTAAACATTACCTCGACAAGAGTACGGAAGATCCCATTGTGAAGGTATCTGTTAGCTAATACATTGATAGCTCCAAGACTATGCTTTTTAAACATTACCTTGACAAGAGTACGGAAGATCCCATTGTGAAGGTATCTGTTAGCTAATACATTTATAGCTCCAATGCTATGCTTTCTAAACATTACCTCGATGAGAGTATGGACGATCCCATTGTGAAGGTATCGGTTAGCTAATATATTGATATCTCCAAGACTATGCTTTTTAAAAAAAAAATTTTTTTAAGATACCGTAAAAATATATGTCTTAAAAAAACTGTTTCAGCAGTTGTAACAGGTTTCTGACTAGTTGAGCCCTTGTGGTAAAGTGTTTGCCTGATGTGCGGTTGGTCTAGGATCAATTCCCATTGGTGGTCCCATTGAGCTATTTCTCATTCCAGCCAGTGCACTGCAACTGGTATATCAAAGGATGTAGTATATGCCATTCTGTCTGTGTGATGGTGCATATAAAAGATCCCTTGCTACTAATGGAAACATGTAGCAGCTTTCCTCTCTGAGACTATATGTCAGGATTACCAAATGTTTGACATCCAGTAGCCATTGATTAATAAATCAGTGTGCTCTAGTGGTATCGTTATGCAAAACAAACTTTTATTTTCATTGAACACAAATTTGTCTCCATGTTTTTAATTACATTGTAAACCAGTGGAATGGTTCTTTAAGTGCGTTCACTGCTTCTGTAGGATAAGTTAAAATGTTGCTATATGTCATCATCCCCAGCAGTACATCGAATGTTTTCCAGATTTCTACACTAGATGTTTTGTGAATTAAAAATTTTAATTGTATTTTTTTTTTTTTCCCAGGTTTTGGAAGATGAACTTATATGTAAACATATGAAGACTATTGTGGAGGTATGGTTGAAGTTTTCTTTATGCATTTTATGTTTTTGTCTTTACTTTACGTCAGCGGAAGTGTTAACTTTTATGTTAAAGTTTAACGTTAGATATTTGTTTTTGGATCAGTTTCTGACAGACTCTTTTTTAAGTTCTAGGTCAATGAAACTTGGTTTATAGTTGCACAGTGCAACAAAATATTTTATGGTATGCAAGACATCTAGTTCTGTGGAATTGTTACGTATTAATTTAAACCCTCAAGTGTGTAATTTGTAGACACCTCGGAGCTCCTCGGTAATATATAAGGGATATGCCAGTCTTGGATTTTGATTGTCCTGCACTGAAAAGCTGCTCGAAACTAGCAAAAAGCAGAAATTTCATCCATTTCTTTTATAAATATGTGTCTTAATTGTATAAATACATTTGAATCCCGTTGGCTGAAACCCCATCGGATAGTTCGACCAAATCATTCGATCAACATCGGATATTTATGTAACGTCAGTTAGAAAGTTGAATTAGATACATATTATTTTGGTAACTGCAAACTTTAAAATTTGATCAGTGTGTTATATAGCAAACTATCTGAGTGAAAGAATTTGTTAGAAATTATGCCAATTGTGTGATGCAGAAGCCTTTGATGGTATTAATTAAATGTGTGGTTGTGGAAGTGATGACAGCTGATTAACTCGCCCATTGTTTCATTTAAAACTGGTCTTGTAGACTTGTTCAAAGTAATGCTTTATGCCGAGGCCCATTTGTGCACTAATTGTTTGATTGGTATCACAGTTCCTCTACGAGGCACCGTGACACTAGCTGTACTTGAAAGATCATTACCGATAGCCGCCTAACAAACAGAAAGAAAGGATTGCCTGGCTATTGTTGTGATTCCCCGATTCATCTATAGTTCGTTCCGCCTAACTAATTAATCCAAAGGTTGTAATAACCAACTGCGCAAGCGCAGCAATAGTTGGTCCTTTTCGGTGTGTTCCCATGTAATATTTGATGGATCACCAGTTCCAGGGAAATATAGCTAATAACACAGATGTGACCGATAATTTAGTTTAGCGAAGGCTTATAATCGACCCTTGACGTGTTAGACCCGTCAGCAGTTAATATAAAGGTTTACCGAACAAAAAACTCGGGACTTTGTTTTTGGTTCGAGTGGTGCAAGATTCTACTGATATAGGACCAGGACCTCGTTCCACGAAGGAGCGGAATGTAGCTCAGTGGTACAGTGCTTGCCTGATGCGCGATCGATCTAGGATCGATTCCCGATGTGGGTCCATTGGGCTATTGCTTGGTCCAGCCAGTGCTCAACAACTGGTGTAACAAAGGCTGTGGTATGTACTATCTTGTCTGGGATGGTTGCACATAAAAGATCCCTTGCTGCTAATCGAAAAGAGTAGCACATGAAGTGGCGACAGTGAGTTTCCTTTCTCAATATCTGTGTGGTCCTTAACCATATGTCTGATGCCATATAACCGTAAATAAAATGTGTTGAGCGTGTCGTTAAATTAAACAATTCCTTCATTCTGTGAAGTGATCGTAGCCCTAAGATCAACGTAATTCACATGGTCACAGAAGGCAGTTATGCCCTTAAAGTGATCTCAGCGCTAAGATCGCTTTGTGAAACTGGGCCCTGAAGTGGGTGGGATGGATTTGGTGTAAATGTGCTTCTAGGACATACTTTATTTATTTTACTGTATTTCTCATTTAAAAAAAAAGAAAAGAAAATGCTGTGACTATTTAACTTACACCCTTGAAGGTTTGCAAAATACTATAGCTTTGTTGTGGATTTTGTTTTGCAGATGGAAAACTCTGGTGTTGTACACATGCTGGAGAACAACAAAACAGATGGTAAGATTATATTCATTCATAGAATTTGTGTACCATGAAAGACAAATTGTCTTTTTATCCATCTATGTCAAACGTCCTAGGAGTTGTGGGTCTGTGTATTAGCTTTGGTGTAACTTTTAACACAGGTCAGTGTTTTTGTTTTTGTTTTGTGTCTTATAAACGTAAAGTCTTTGCTTAACTATGCTTTTTATATTAAATATATTTTACATTCACAGAAGCACAGTATCCTGCTAAATTTGCTGTAGCCCGACTACAAATGTAGCTATAATCGTGCCTTCCACTTTAGCAGTGTGTCAAGTGGCTTACACTATCAAATGGCGTCGGTTGTGTTTTTCAGATCTGGCCTGCATGTACAAGCTGTTCTACCGAGTGTTTCTTGGTTTGAAGACGATGTGCGACTGTATAAGCAAGTATCTGAGAGAGCAGGGCCGCGCGCTCACAGTCGAAGATGTAGAGGAGGGCAAAAGTGCCATTTCATATATTCAGGTAGTAATACTTTACTGTGTACTTAGTTAATTGAGAATTTTTATATTATTTTTATAGTGCTTAAAGTGCAGTGTTATGGTCGTGTATTAGTGTTTCAGTGAAGAGCAGGACGTAGCCCAGTGGTAAAGTGCTCGCCTGATGCACGGTCAGTCTAGGATCGATTCCCGTCGGTGGACCCATTTGGGCTATTTCTCGTTCCAGTCAGTGCTCCACAACTGGTGTAACAAAGGCTGTTTTCATTCGAACCAATGCACCACAACTGGTATATTAAAAGCTGATTTGCTATGTTTGACATCCAATAGCTGATGATTAATAAATCAGCCTGCACTACTGGGTGTCGTTAAAAAAAAAAGACTTAGTTTTTTAATGTGATTCCAAATAATACATGAGTGATCATTAGATACAATTTATCTCACAAGTTGTTTTAAAATGTATCTCACGAGAGAAAGCTAATTTCATACGTTTTTAAACAATGAGTTGTGAGAAATGGTATCTAACGATACGAATGTATTATTCTATTGCATATCCTCAAAAACCAAGTTTTAAGCCAATTTTAACATCTTTTTTGACTAAAAGTTATTTACAGCCGTTGCACTTGTAGCTGACTTCCGTGCGTCACACACATGATTGTCAGATTAACTATAAGTCACAGTGTAACCGATTTCCATGGAGTTGTTTCTTTATTGGACATATGGCATTGGTGAACTGGTCATCACCTAGGAGCAGCCAGTCGTATGTCTTGAAATTGTTAACATGTACATGTGTAAACAAGTATGTGTTATAAAAAAATAACACATGATGTTCTCACCAACAGGTGTGTAAGAAAAAATGTTTCACTGTATCTGCATTGATGTCATATTATTATAGATAGTGAGCTTTATTGTTTGATTGACTTGTTTTTCCAGAGTTTGTTGGACCTGAAAGATCGGTTTGATCACTTCCTTCACGAATCATTCAGCGACGACAAGCAGTTCAAACAGATGATCTCGAGTGACTTTGAGTACTTCATTAACCTGAACACGAAATCACCCGAGTTTTTATCATTATTTATTGACGACAAACTGAAGAAAGGTGTCAAGGGGGTAAGATTTAGCAAAGGTATTTTTTTATTATTATTATTCCACTGCCCCCTTTCCTTTCTCTTCTAAGAAAATGCACGTGTGTGTGTCAGGCCCCCTGGTTTTACAGAAATAGTAGTTTTCGGTAACTTGTCGGTAAAATCACAAAAACAAACTTTTGTTTCCTATAATTATTATTTCAAGTACATATTTAACCGTAAGTAGAATGGGCATGGCACCATACCCAAATTTTTTTGCAGATCTGTTTTGTTTTTAAGTTAACCTTTTGACAAAATTAATTACTCTTATAATTACTGCATAATTTTCTTAACCCTAACCTTAACCCATTTTCTTTCTAGGGAAGACCTCCCATAACCCCTGTTGAACTTTATTTCTTGCAGAAACATTGACGAGGTCAGCGAATTCCCACCGCACGATAGGTTTTTGAAATACCGTCGTGGCGTTTCGTATTACAAAATTAGCTTGTCCATCTGCAAAATTTTGCATTTGTTTCCTAATTAAATTGATGTGTTAAATGTGCATGCAATTAAAGAACAGTGAATAGGTGCATGTGCAAGAAAATTTGTAATGGGATCTAAGCAGTCTCTGACTGAGTCTGTGTGTTGGACTCACACTGAGAGTGCCAAACACCAGAATTTCTAAGGAAAACCAAGGGTACTCTCTTCCTGAACATTTTAAAAATTAAATATCCTGAAATGCAATGTCCTGCATTCTACAAGTAAAATTCATCCTGAAAAATAGAGGGGTAAACACTCGTCCATTATGACACACACACACACACACACACACACACACACACACACCCAGTAAAAAAAACCTAAATTAACTCAAAAGTAGCATATTTTTAGTGACCATTCTAAAGTAAAGAGTTAAAGTTTAAAAAATAATAATCATAAATTCATTTCCAATTTTCCTTCATTCCGATAGCAATTTATATTTTTACATTCACAAATTAAGGGAAGTAAACATATTTAGTAATACAGGGTTTACAAGTGCTTTGTATGATGTGTAATTGTTTGACACGGACAGAAATTTTTATTTCAACTGCTTAAGTTTTGGGACGAGTTAAGTTTTTTATGGGCAAGTGAAAATTGAGATTTACTTGCCCAGAGGGCAATTGAATATTTTTGGATATTGCTAGCCCTGCTATATATAGTTTTCCAGAAGGTTTTTTTAACAATGCCTTAAGATATGGAGCTGAAATGTATATCATGTACTGTTACAAATAGAGTTTGACTTTCAAGGCGATTTATCTGTGTCTAACAAAGTTATGGTCCTTGAACTTCGGAGATGAGAAAATTAGTTTTCCAGATTTTTGTTTTTCTTTTGCAATGCCTAAATATATTGAGCTGAAATACGGTATATAGCTTTATCATGTTCTCTTACAGATCAAGTTTTTTTTTCGTGTCGACTTTTCCATTTTTCACAGAGTTAGACACTTGAATTTAGGGTATATGAAAATTTGTTTGAGCCTGCAGGGGACATGTATTGCTTTAGCGGTACTCTGACAAAGCTTGTTATTTTTGTTTTCAGATGACTGAGCAGGAGATTGAGAACGTTCTGGACAAGAGCATGGTGCTGTTCCGCTACCTGCAGGAGAAGGATGTGTTTGAGCGCTACTACAAGCAGCACCTGGCGCGCAGGCTGCTGCTCAACAAGAGTGTGTCCGATGACTCGGAGAAAAACATGATCTCCAAGCTCAAGGTGTGTACTTGCTGTTTTATATCTGCAACTAGGATAAATACATGATCTCCAAGCTCAAGATGTGTACTCGCCGTTTTTATATCGGCAACTAGGATAAATACATGATCTCCAAGTTGAAGGTGTGTACTCAATGTTTTATATTGGCAACTAGGATAAATACATGATCGCCAAGTTGAAGGTTTGAACTTGCTGTTTTATATCGGCAACGAGGATAAATACATTATATCTAAGTTGAAAGTTTGAACTTGCTGTTTTATATCGGCAACTAGGATAAATACATGATCTCCAAGTTGAAGGTGTGTACTCAATGTTTTATATTGGCAACTAGGATAAATACATGATCTCCAAGTTGAAGGTGTGTACTCATTGTTTTATATTGGCAACTAGGATAAATACATGATCGCCAAGTTGAAGGTTTGAACTTGCTGTTTTATATCGGCAACTAGGATAAATACATGATATCCAAGTTGAAGGTTTGAACTTGCTGTTTTATATCGGCAACTAGGATAAATACATGATATCCAAGTTGAAGGTTTGAACTTGCTGTTTTATATCCGCAACTAGGATAAATACATGATATCCAAGTTGAAGGTGTGTACTCACTATTTTATGTCAGCAACTAGGAAAAAAACATGATCTCTATGCTCAAGGTATGTACTTGCTGTTTTATGTCTGCAACTAGGATAAATACATGATCTCCAAGGGAAATTAATAATGAAATATATTCGCCAAATTTTAATTTTAATGTGATTTGGCAAAAGACAGGTAAAAGCCTGCTTACTCCAAATAGTTGGAGTGTTAGATATTATACTGTATCACTGCTAATGCATTTAAGGATTGTCTGTTATTTCTTTTACATTCATTGGGGTAAGAACCCAAAAAATAAGTTTGCTAAAAACGACACTAAAAGTTAATATTTTATTTTTAATTATTTGTTGGTTCTTAAACAATAACGCCCAGTAAAACAAAGTATCTATAAAGTGACATTAAATATGATGTTCCCTGACAACGTTATTTTTACGTTCATCAAGAAAAAGTTTGTTTTGTTTAATGACACCACTAAAGCACATTGATTCATTATTCATCAGCTATTGGATGTCAAGCATTTGGTAATTTTGACATATAGTCTTAGAGAGGAAACCCGCTACATTTTTCCATTAGTAGGGAGGGTTCTTTTATAGGCACCATCCCACAGACAAGACAGCACATACCATAGCCTTTGATATACCAGTCGAGGTGCAGTGGCTGGAAGGATAAATAGTCCAGTGGGCTCACCAACAGGGATCGATCTCAAACCATCCACACATCAAGTGAACGCTTTACCACTGGGCTATGTCCCGCCTCTTAACGTTCATTGAGAAATGAACAAAGTAGCGTTGTATTGTAATGAATGTAACAGACATTTAATTATAGACTTGTCTTTCAGACTGAATGTGGATGTCAGTTCACGTCCAAGTTGGAGGGGATGTTTAAAGACATGACCGTGTCTAACACAATCAATGAGGAATTCAAGTCATTCGTACCTCATGCACAGGTTTGTATGCACTTTTATTCTATATTTAAATATTTTTTCAAAAAAATTATTATTTTAGTTTTTCATGAAATAATGTTCACAAAGTAAACCGGATTTGATCTAAAATACTCAAAACTGACCTATGGATGTTCATGGCTTTTTAAAGATTACTTTTTTCTTTTGCTTTTTTAAATGGGTATCCTATCTCTGTTGAACATATTGTGGGCCGACAATCAGACTGACTGCGTCGTCTGTCATGGTTTTAAGAAAAACTAATTTTAACCTGTAAAATTTTGTGATAAATGAGAAAAAAAAGCAGTTGTTTTTTCAATTTATATAGCTTTCCATCACTCCTGTTACATGCACGTACCAAAAACCTATCTGTAAAAACAACATAAGAAAGTGAAATAGTGGACACATCTCATTTTCACAAAGAATGGACATAACCACCAGGGTTTCTGCCAGAGGGTAAAACGGGTATGGCGTCATACCCAAATTTTTGGCAGATTTTGTTTTTATAAATCTTTTTTTTTTTTTGATAAAATTAATGACACTTATCATTACTGTATGATTTTCTTAACCCTAAACCTAACCAATTTTTTTTCAGGGTGGGGGGAAATACCCTCCTGTGAACTGCGGATGCATTCAGCACACATTCAATTTCATAGCACCATACCCAAAAATTTCTTTCTGGCAGAAACCCTGACCACTTAGTCAGACCTTGATAAAAGAGTCAACTCTTAATATCACGGGGGGGGGGGGGGGGGGGGTTAAGTTCAGCACAATGTAGGCTAGAGGTATTAGAGACTCACTACACAGTTCACTTCATTACAGTCCATATAGTTCCTAATTGTGACATGTTGTGGGTTCACATATTCACTTCTAGTAATTGGGGAAGAATTAAAACACTTTGTATTTTTCAATGGTAAGCCCACTGGCTTGATTTTGACCCTGTTACTTTGTAATATTGTGGTTTAACTTTTTTGGACATGGGTGTATGGCGGAACAGGTGGCTGGTGTTCCTAAACCACCTGTTCAGAACGTTACTACAGCCAGATGCTGTCATGTAGCAAAACACTAAGACGGAAATGTTCTCAATTATGAAATGCAAATAAATGTGTTATATAATGTATGTTCACAATGGTGTATGTTGTTAATGCCAACGAGAACCTATTCTATTAGCAATTTTCATTTGAAGTTGGGCAATTTGACATGGGTTCCAGTGGTAGATGGTATCTGTGTAGTGAGACCTAGAGTGCTCGGGAGATGGGTTAATTCTTATTGGTACATGGCAGGTCATTTGAAGTTGGGCAATTTGACATGGGTTCCAGTGGTAGATGGTATCTGTGTAGTGAGACCTAGAGTGCTCGGAAGATGGGTTAATTCTTATTGGTACATGGCAGGTCATTTGAAGTTGGGCAATTTGACATGGGTTCCAGTGGTGGATGGTATCTGTGTAGTGAGACCTAGAGTGCTCGGGAGATGGGTTAATTCTTATTGCTACATGACAGGTCATTTGTTACATTGTCACTGGTAAAGTTAACTTAAAGCCCATGTAAAAGATGCCTTGTGGCTCAACAACAGGCATAGTTTAGCTAACAACGGCTTTGTTACATTGTCACTGGTAAAGTGAACTTAAAGCACATGTAAAAGATGCCTTGTGGCTCAACAACAGGCATAGTTTAGCTAACAACGGCTTTGTTACATTGTCACTGGTAAAGTGAACTTAAAGCACATGTAAAAGATGCCTTGTGGCTCAACAACAGGCATAGTTTAGCTAACAACGGCTTTGTTACATTGTCACTGGTAAAGTGAACTTAAAGCACATGTAAAAGATGCCTTGTGGCTCAACAACAGGCATAGTTTAGCTAACAACGGCTTTGTTACATTGTCACTGGTAAAGTGAACTTAAAGCACATGTAAAAGATGCCTTGTGGCTCAACAACAGGCATAGTTTAGCTAACAACAGGTTTGTTACATTGTCACTGGTAAAGTGAACTTAAAGCACATGTAAAAGATGCCTTGTGGCTCAACAACAGGCATAGTTTAGCTAACAACGGCTTTGTTACATTGTCACTGGTAAAGTTAACTTAAAGCACATGTAAAAGATGCCTTGTGGCTCAACAACAGGCATAGTTTAGCTAACAACGGCTTTGTTACATTGTCACTGGTAAAGTGAACTTAAAGCACATGTAAAAGATGCCTTGTGGCTCAACAACAGGCATAGTTTAGCTAACAACGGCTTTGTTACATTGTCACTGGTAAAGTGAACTTAAAGCACATGTAAAAGATGCCTTGTGGCTCAACAACAGGCATAGTTTAGCTAACAACGGCTTTGTTACATTGTCACTGGTAAAGTGAACTTAAAGCACATGTAAAAGATGCCTTGTGGCTCAACAACAGGCATAGTTTAGCTAACAACGGCTTTGTTACATTGTCACTGGTAAAGTGAACTTAAAGCACATGTAAAAGATGCCTTGTGGCTCAACAACAGGCATAGTTTAGCTAACAACGGCTTTGTTACATTGTCACTGGTAAAGTGAACTTAAAGCACATGTAAAAGATGCCTTGTGGCTCAACAACAGGCATAGTTTAGCTAACAACGGCTTTGTTACATTGTCACTGGTAAAGTGAACTTAAAGCACATGTAAAAGATGCCTTGTGGCTCAACAACAGGCATAGTTTAGCTAACAACGGCTTTGTTACATTGTCACTGGTAAAGTGAACTTAAAGCACATGTAAAAGATGCCTTGTGGCTCAACAACAGGCATAGTTTAGCTAACAACGGCTTTGTTACATTGTCACTGGTAAAGTTAACTTAAAGCACATGTAAAAGATGCCTTGTGGCTCAACAACAGGCATAGTTTAGCTAACAACGGGTTTGTTACATTGTCACTGGTAAAGTTAACTTAAAGCCCATGTAAAAGATGCCTTGTGGCTCAACAACAGGCATAGTTTAGCTAACAACGGGTTTGTTACATTGTCACTGGTAAAGTTAACTTAAAGCCCATGTAAAAGATGCCTTGTGGCTCAACAACAGGCATAGTTTAGCTAACAACGGGTTACATTGTCACTGGTAAAGTGAACTTAAAGCACATGTAAAAGATGCCTTGTGGCTCAACAACAGGCATAGTTTAGCTAACGACGGCTTTGTTACATTGTCACTGGTAAAGTGAACTTAAAGCACATGTAAAAGATGCCTTGTGGCTCAACAACAGGCATAGTTTAGCTAACAACGGCTTTGTTACATTGTCACTGGTAAAGTGAACTTAAAGCACATGTAAAAGATGCCTTGTGGCTCAACAACAGGCATAGTTTAGCTAACGACGGCTTTGTTACATTGTCACTGGTAAAGTGAACTTAAAGCACATGTAAAAGATGCCTTGTGGCTCAACAACAGGCATAGTTTAGCTAACAACGGGTTTGTTACATTGTCACTGGTAAAGTTAACTTAAAGCCCATGTAAAAGATGCCTTGTGGCTCAACAACAGGCATAGTTTAGCTAACAACGGGTTTGTTACATTGTCACTGGTAAAGTTAACTTAAAGCCCATGTAAAAGATGCCTTGTGGCTCAACAACAGGCATAGTTTAGCTAACAACGGGTTTGTTACATTGTCACTGGTAAAGTTAACTTAAAGCCCATGTAAAAGATGCCTTGTGGCTCAACAACAGGCATAGTTTAGCTAACAACGGGTTTGTTACATTGTCACTGGTAAAGTGAACTTAAAGCCCATGTAAAAGATGCCTTGTGGCTCAACAACAGGCATAGTTTAGCTAACAACGGGTTTGTTACATTGTCACTGGTAAAGTGAACTTAAAGCCCATGTAAAAGATGCCTTGTGGCTCAACAACAGGCATAGTTTAGCTAACAACGGGTTTGTTACATTGTCACTGGTAAAGTGAACTTAAAGCCCATGTAAAAGATGCCTTGTGGCTCAACAACAGGCATAGTTTAGCTAACAACGGCTTTGTTACATTGTCACTGGTAAAGTGAACTTAAAGCCCATGTAAAAGATGCCTTGTGGCTCAACAACAGGCATAGTTTAGCTAACAACGGCTTTGTTACATTGTCACTGGTAAAGTGAACTTAAAGCCCATGTAAAAGATGCCTTGTGGCTCAACAACAGGCATAGTTTAGCTAACAACGGCTTTGTTACATTGTCACTGGTAAAGTGAACTTAAAGCCCATGTAAAAGATGCCTTGTGGCTCAACAACAGGCATAGTTTAGCTAACAACGGGTTTTTTTAACTTAACATTTAAAGGGACTATCATGAGCAGGACTCTGAGAATTGAACATTTGTGAAAACCATTTATGGGTTACAGTGATAGAAATAAGAAGAATGTTTTACAAATGCATCTAGAAATCTACTTGCCCACCAATATTTTCAGTTGTCCAAATATATGGTTTGTTTTATTCGCGTACAAGGATGATATTTTTGACTACTCAAAAAGAATTTGCATTGAAAATGTTTCCTTGTGGACAACTACTGAAGTGCATTTTGTTTATTCGAGCAGATTTTTACTTGTCAGGACAAACAGACAAGTGCTTATTTCGAACACTGGGCTACACACAAATAAAATTCAGATAACCCATTTCGTGTTTACAAAACCCATCATGACCATGTAAATGTCCTAAATTAAATGCTCGAATGAAAAATTGGTTAAGCAAACTGTACTTGCGCTAGAGACAGGCGAATGAAACTATCAGTCTTGCAATTTTCAGAGGCCTGCTGAGTTTTTAGCCCTAGTAAGACTTGTGTTTGTTTCCCTCAACAAAATAAAGACATTTAAAAACAAACATTATCACACTGTTACCATAACATGTTTCAAATATATTATTAGCATTATATGGATAATGACATTTGGAATGATCCTTATCCAAATTATTTCAAATTTCATTTGAATGTTGGAAGAAATGTTATTATAGACAAATTGATATTGAGGTACTACAAAACATTGCGATGTCCAGAAATGCATTCAGTTTGGTTCTAGAGATATATATTGTAACAATGTAAGCAAGAAAATGTAAGTATATTATAAAAATCATGTAAAAATATTTTATTTGCCAAAAACCTTTTAAAATGGCTTCAGGCTCAGAATAGTCCCTTTTAAACGAAACAGCTTTAAAATGGGAAAGAAGAGAGACAAAGAATAAACAGAGAAGTATGACATGATGTCAATGTTTATGCCAGAGTAAAATGGGTATGGTTCCATACCCAAATGTTTTGTAGATTATTTTTTTTAGTTAACCTTTTGACAAAATTAATTACTCTTTATAATTACTGTATGATTTTCTTAACTCTAACCCTAAACTTAACCCATTTTCCTTCTGGGGAGGCCCTCCATACCTCATGTTGACTGGTTGTATTCAGTTCCATAGCACCATACCCAAATATTTTTTCTCTGGCAGAAACACTGGATGTGTAATAGCTGATTTGTTTTGTCAGGTAAACCTGTCGGGTGTTGATCTCACTGTGAGGGTGCTAACCACTGGCTTCTGGCCTACTCAGTCAGCCACGCCGCGGTGCAATATTCCACAAGCTCCCAGGACGGCCTTTGAAGCTTTTAGGAGGTAAGATTCTTACAATATTCCACAAGCTCCTAGGACGGCCTTTGAAGTGGTCAGATTCATACAGCATTCCACAAACTCCTAGGACAGCCTTTGAAGCTTTTAGGAGGTAAGATTCTTACAGTATTCCACCAGCTCTTAGAATGGCCTTTGAAGTGGTCAGATTCTTAAAATATTCCACAAGCTCCTAGGATGGCCTTTGAAGCTTTTAGGAGGTAAGATTCTTACAGTATTCCAACAGCTCCTAGGATGGCCTTTGAAGCTTTTAGGAGGTAAGATTCTTACAATATTCTACTAGCTCCTAGGATGGCCGTTGAAGCTTTTGGGAGGTAAGATTCTTACAATATTCCATCAGTTCCTTGGACGGCCTTTGAAACTTTTGGGAGGTAACATTCTTACAATATTCCATAAGCTCCTAGGACTGCCTTTGAAGCTTTTCGGAAGTAACATTCTTACAGTATTCCACAAGCTCCTAGGATGGCCTTTAAAGCTTTTGGGACGTAAGATTCTTACAGTATTCCACAAGCTCCTAGGACGGCCTTTGAGGCTTTTAGGAAGTAACATTCTTACAGTATTCCACAAGCTCCTAGGATGGCCTTTGAAGCTTTTGGGAGGTAAGATTCTTACAGTATTCCATCAGTTCCTAGGACGGCCTTTGAAGCTTTTTGGAAGTAACATTCTTACAGTATTCCACAAACTCCTAGGACGGCCTTTGAAGCTTTTAGGAAGTAACATTCTCACAGTATTCCACAAGCTCCTAGGATGGCCTTTGAAGCTTTTAGGAGGTAAAGTCTTATTCTACTTGGGGGTGGGGTTTTGGGCATTTAGAAATGCAGTTGTCTTGAAGAAGACTATTTTTTCTTTTTACTGTCTCTCCCCACCACCCCAAGTTATCTCAGGCCTTGCTTATTTTACAATAATGGTCCAATATTTTGACAGCTAAATTTAAATAGACCTACAACAACAGACTGTTTAAAAAAAACTTTGTGATTGTTTTGTCTGTGATTAACTGAATTTGCAACAATGATTACATGTTATTGATTAAACCAAAAGGATAGCAAACAACAATAGTTAGTTAGGGGCCATCCATAATTTTCAACATTTTCACGAGTGTATAAACCGTACGCGGGGCGGAAGGGGTTAAGGGGCCAGCGTACACTTTTTTTGAAAATGAAAAATGTCGATCAACATGGGGGGGGGGGGGGGGGGGGGGGTCAAAAGTGTACGGTTTGTACGCTTGTGAAAATGTTGAAAATTATGGACGGCCCCTTAGCATGTATGCACATTACTGCAATTTTCTACTAAATTTAAGTTGTCTGTAAGCTGCATAATGTCAAGATTCATGAAAAAACAAACATTATTTCAGCTGACCCTACAACTTAAGCATATTCATTTTTTAGTTTTTGATATGATGACTTCGCTAAAGTTATGTCGCTAATATGTCACTTATTTGGATTTGGATTTTAAGATTGCTAATATTTTATGATTTACAGTATTTATGTGGTTAACTTTTCACAATTTGAGATTTTCCGACTACATTTTTGTGTTTTCCTGTTACCAGTTAGAGGTGTTTTTATATCTACAAATAATGAATTTTTTTATTTCAGGTTTTATTTAGCAAAACACAGCGGGCGGCAGTTGACGCTTCAACCTCAACTAGGTTCAGCCGACCTGCACGCCACATTCTACGGTCCCAAGAAAGAAGACTCATCTGAGAGTGCCGCTAGTTCTGCGAAGGGTCCCAGAAAACATATACTTCAAGTGTCCACCTACCAGATGTGTATATTAATGTTATTCAACAACAACTGTAAAAAGTGGACATACGAGGTAGTAATAATAATAGTAGATATTTATTATCAACCAATCTGTATATATTGACATTATTTAACCTTAAGACTACTGGATTAATTTTTGACAAAAAATCATGTCGAGGGGGTACAAATTTATAACTTTTGCTCATATTTTCACCTTTTTTTTTTAATAAATATATAAAATAAGTATTATTTTCCTGGGTTTTCTAATCTTAATGATATTTTAGATCAGTTATTGTGAATTAAAATTAGGCGATTTTTTGTTTTACTGTTTTTCTGAAAGAATTTTTTTTTTTTTAACTACGATTCATATCCCAATATTTCATGAATTTTTGTCATTGTTGGTAAAACGGTCAAATTTATTATTAAATTAGCTGTTACAATCAGCAATTCCGCCATTGTTGTCAATCGAAAATACTTGCCAAAAATCACTTTTTCAACTGAAAATTCCCAGGTAATTTCATTGAAAAACAAAAAACTAAAACTACCATACTATCAAATAATCTATTTCTTGTTGTGCTATTATTACTTCCGGTGAGTGCAATGTGCAAAACAGCGGGAAATATGAATTGGGGAATGCACAGTATATAGTGTACAAATATATTGCATGCACTAGTCAGAAGGTTTAATATAACAGCTGTAAAAAGTAAAAATGCAAAATTTAACGTTTGTTTTGTTTAGCGGCACCATTAGCAAACATGATTTTGTAATCATCGGCTATTGGATGTAAAATACGCCCCACAACTGCTATATCATTACAGGTTGTTGTATGTGCTGTCCTGTCTGTGGGAATTGCCTTGCTGCTAATGGACTAAAAGTCAAAATCACTAAATGTTTGACATTCAGTTGGCGATGATTAATAACTCAGTATGCTCTAGTGGCGTCATTATTTTTTTTTTTTTTTTTTAAATTTTCTAATTGATATCAGTCGCCTACCGATTCAACTGGCTTGGGGACTATAGGTTTCGTCTTGGCCTGTCTGACCCCATGGAGTGGGGGTTTTTTTTTTTTTTTTTTTTTGCAATGCCTCAAGATATTGAGCTGAAATTTTGTGCATATCTTTATGATATTAAGTTTGATTTTCCTGGGGATTGGCTGCCTGTTGATGGTTATGGCTCCTGAACTTACCATATTTATTTGAAAATATGTTGGGCGTGGCAAGAGTTAAGAATGACAACTGTTTGATTTGAGACTTACAAAATATGTTTATAAATATATATATATATATATATATATATATATTATTATTAGTTCGCTACCGGTCTAACCGGAGGGGATTATAGGTTTCATCTTCTTCCTTCTGTCTTGTAAGTTTATTTGTAGAAATATTTTTTTTGGTACAATATTTCAAGATATTGAGCTGAAATTTTGTGCATAGCTTTATTATATTAAGTTTGACTTTAATGGTGATTTACCTATTTTTGACAGTCATGTCCCTTGAACTGTTTTCTTTATGTATTGCTTGGAATTGTTTTTATATTCTTTTGTTTTTTACTTCAGGAAATTAAAACGGAAACTGACATCCCTGAAAGGGAGCTAACTCGGGCTCTTCAGTCATTGGCAGTTGGTAAACTTGCACAGAGAGTGCTACACAAAGAACCAAAAACTAAAGATATTGGTAAGACCTACCAATGTCAAATAATGTAATACTAGTAACACCAGAAAAAGTAAAGATAGGGGTAGAGACATAACAATCAATGTTAAACTATGTACAGTAGAATATCGTTGGGTCGAACTCGCAAGGGTTGATTGAATACACCGCAGAGCTCAAACCAAAAACGAAGTCCCAAATTTCACTTACACGTTGACCGAATGGTTCGGTCGAACTACCCATTGGGTCGAACACTTTCTTGAGCACTGACGGGGTTCGAGCCAACAGAATTCAACTGTAATGATATTAAAAAGCAAACCGCCTAAGGATATTGGTGAGACATTACAATTAAAGACACAGACCCTAGTTTCAGCCTGTGAAAATAGACACTAAGTTTAGTTAAAGCTGCAATGTCTGGTTTCAATCGTATACAGTCAAGTTCTAAGTTCAAATACAAGCATAACTGCACTTTTAATTCACTCGCAAGTTGTCGTCGTTAACTGCTTACTAGCCAGTTAGAACAATTCTCGCCATTTTGTAATACCGAGCGCATTCTAGCAGCCACTTCCTAGCAGCCAATTACGCTAGCAGCCAATTTCAGCAGACACGCATGGCGACGTTCTAAACACCGGACCATTACGCCTTTTATAATGTGTGTTGTGGTGTGGGCTATACGATACTAGTTGGACATCCTATATTACTGTAATACAGACGGATTTTTAAGTGATACTAAAGTGATAATAAAACGGTTAAGTTGTATTTATACGGATATTAGTAACAATAAGACTGTGAAAATTAGTCTTGGTTGTTATTTTGTTTTTGTGTTGTTATTATATAAAGATACTCTTTAAAACTCTAAAATTCTTAAGTTGTAGTGAATAATTAAAAATTAGCATAACAGTGTGTATAAAAGTGTGTGAAATACAGGTAACAATTGAAAGGCGTATGAGTCCGGTGTTTAGATCATCGCCATGAGGGTCTGCTGAAATTGGCTGCTAGCGTAATTGGCTGCTAGAATCCGCTCGCTTTTTGTAATGCAACAATAGCCGAACCGTACTATTTTTAGCCCAGAGGGAGCCCGGCAAAAGTGTCCCATTTTCAAAATAGTGGGTTTATTTTTAACTTGGAAAAGCCAGTGTAGTGAAACCAATTCGGAGTGCGGCGTCTTATATGCACCAAACGTAATGGGATTTTCTGTTCTAAATGCTTAAATACTAAAAATATTCCAGACATAGCCGCTTTAATGTACAAACCTGCAACACACATTTTAATAAGGTTATAACGGAGAGAAGCAAGGTCTGTGATGTTTTAAACATCGAAATATTGTCTAAAAGTAACTAAAGCTTATCTCAATGACCATTATCTCTCAGATGAATGTGTGTTTTAGTGCTTTTTTAAAATGATCAAAGATGCATTTTAGGGCATTACAAAAACCTGGATGACTAGCACCACTTCAGTGTACGAAAATTAATATTGTAAATAATAAAATGTAGGTACTTCTAATTTAAATGATCAAAAACGGCTTTAGTATTCAAAAATAGGTCATAGTGTTTGAACAATTTTTGCACATGAACAAAATGGAGGTACAGAAACCATAAAAGTGAGTTCAGTGAAGTATTTCCTGATGTGGTAGAATAATGGTAACTATTTTTATGTATTTCTATGAAGCCATACTTTTTGTATTGCCCTGCCCAAATTGGGGTTTAGTTTCTGTGTGTCTGTGAGAGCACCAACATTTGATTTAGTGTTGCTCATCAATGGATGCAACTATGAACAACACCAAATCAGTTTATTGTGGCAGACACATTTAATTCTGCGCAATTCTTGTTATATTTATAAACCTCTGTAATAATTTTTCTCCATTTTACAGAACCTGCACACGTTTTTACAGTTAATGATCAGTTTTCGTCCAAGCTTTTCAGGGTTAAAATTCAAATGGGTAAGTACTGAGAAAAAACTAAACTATTTTAATACTCCCAGTGCTTTGAATTTGTAAGTTCTTGTGAGCCATGAGTGATGGAATATTGTTTTGTATTTGATTCATCAAGCTGCTACCATCATAAAACTGATCTATGAATCATGGGATCCTGGTCTCTATTTGATTCATCAGGCTGCTACCATTATAAAACTGATCTACAAGTCATGGGATCCTGGTCTGTATTTGATTCATTAGACTGCTACCATTATAAAACAGATCTACAAGTCATGGGATATTGGTCTGTATTTGATTCATTAGACTGCTACCATTATAAAATTGATCTACAAGTCATGGGATATTGGTCTGTATTTGATTCATTAGACTGCTACCATTATAAAACAGATCTGTGAGTCATGGGATATTGGTCTGTATTTGATTCATTAGACTGCTACCATTATAAAACAGATCTACAAGTCATGGGATATTGGTCTGTATTTGATTCATTAGACTGCTACCATTATAAAACAGATCTGTGAGTCATGGGATATTGGTCTGTATTTGATTTATCAAGCTGCTATCATTATAAAACTGATCTTTGAGTAATGGGATCCTGGTGTGTGCTACAACAGCTTGCTCTGAATGTGCACGTAAAGCCCTATGACCTGACGTAATGGGATCCTGCTCTGTATTTGATTCATCAGGCTGCTACCATTATAAAACTTTTGTCTGTGAGTAATGGTATATGGTCTGTATTTGATTCATCAAGCTGCTACCATTATAAAACTGATCTGTGAGTCATGGGTTTTTTCTTCTTATTAGTCCCCTATGGGTCCATTCGAAGGTTTATATCCGTACTTCTGATTCACATATAGTTTTCAGGACTTCTCTTTCACAATGCCTAAAAATATTAAGCTGAAAAATATATAGGTATATCATGTGGAGTTACAGACCAAGTTTGAATTTCGTGGGGATTTACCCACTTTTGATAGTTATGGCGTGTTCAGATTTTATTTTATTTCAAGTGCCATCACTGCAGGCTGTCCAGCAATTCTACTTTTCCTACATTTTAGTATTTGTCCTATTTTCTTCAAAATACCTACTTTTTTAATTAACAAACTCATTGCTATGGCTGGACCAATGGTATGACGTTAAATTGTAATGAATGTAACAGAAATTTAATTATTTAGTGTTAAAACAAAACACATTTTTACTTTTTCAGTTGCTGCAAACAAAGGTGAAGCTGAACCTGAGAGGAAAGAAACGAGAACTAAAGTAGATGAAGACAGAAAACACGAATATCCTTTTATTGTCATAATTGTTATACTTTGGCTAGGGAATGGAATTCATCGGGTATAAGCCCATGAATTTTATACTGCCTTTTTGTTACAAGTTAAATTTTTTTAAATTATACTGACGGGAATTTGAGGAGTTCTACAATGGCTAGGTAATAGAATTCATCTGGGATTAAATCTGAGAAGTTTTAAAATAATAATGACTGGAATTGGAAGCATAATAACCCACTTGTTAAACAATGTGATGTTGTTCATCATCCTCAAAATATATGCGTTCTAGGTTGACACCTTTTTACAAAATTTATTTTATTGTCTTTTTGTCTAACTTGCAATTATGCAATGTTAGACATCAAATACAGAGTTAGACAAATTCACGTAAGTGCCAAATGCTTACACTTAACTGGTACCCTAATGGCTAGTGGCTTTTAAGAAAATGTATCACAAACACTGCTTAATAGCCCCTTATTAATCAATATGGTAGGGGGTGTATAAACAGGATCTTTGTTCTTCAATGAAATATTCACTTTGACAACATTTATAGAGGGCTGCATGTATTTACATGTTAAACCTTTTTGTTTTAAATGTATTATAATACAAGCTGTTAAAAGTAGAAGGCGTTCCCCACTTGGCACAAGTGATTTCTTTGTTGCTGGCAGAGGTCTTAAACTGCATTTATTCAGATTTGATTTGTAAAAATAAAAAGGTAAAAAAAACTAAAAAGAAGTAAATTGGAAAATTATACAGCAACATTGATAATAGTATACATCAGTTTATAAATGTCTGTAAAAGTTGAAAAAGGTTCATGGTGACACTCAGTTCTGATGCATGAAACATGTTCTTAAACATTTTGAAGAGGTAAGAACGTGCTCTTGAACACGTTCCTGTTCTCAAACCCCACTCTTCCTTGCATACTGGTGTGATGAGAAGGCATTCTCAGCCGTTCACAAACAGTTTGTAATTCCCGGCCTATGTTTGATTGACAAAGTTAGTAATTCTTAACCACATTGTACAATAGAAGCAGCACTCGTGAGAATAATGAAGGCCAGGAAGAAGTTACAACACAATGTCTTGGTAGCAGAGGTGAGTAGAATTCTGGAAAAGGCTGGTCATAAAATTATCAAAAGGGTGGGGTAGCCATTTTGTTCCAGTAACCTCCATTCATAAAAAATATGAAGAGTTCATTTCCGAAACGCTAAAATTTTATTTATTCATTTACATTGTTTTTAGCAAAAACATGGGGTTTTTTCCACAATGCCATATAACTGTAATTGAAAAGTTTTGAGTTTTAGTTTCTTCCTTTACCAGAACATAATATGTAGCATTTATACACGAAGCACAGTTTTAACATCCTGTACAATGGGTACAGGTCACAAAAACGATTGTTTTGTTTGTTGTAGTAAAACATCAGTCTAGGCAGTATTTAGCTCAGTCAGTTTAGTGCTCACTTGAGGTGCTTGCGTCGCAGGATCAAACTACCTCAGTGGATCCATTCAGCTGATTGGTCAAAGGCCGGTTGTATGTGCTTTCCTGTCTCTGGGATCCCTTGCTGCATTAGGACAAATGATTACGGTTTCCTCTGACGAATAGCCAATGATTAATTAATCAATGTGCTCTAGTGGTGTTATTAAACAAAACAACTTTAAAACATCAGAATACTAACTCCAAATTCAAGAAATTTGCATGTATCGCATATGTTTAATTAAATATTATTGGCATTAAACAGCATACCTGCGATCCCATCTGAAAGTCATTCTATAACTGAACAGGGGCAGGATGTAGTTCAGTGGTAGAGCACTTTTCCTTTGAAGTCTATATTCACCTACAGTTTTTATTGAATTGTTCTGATAGTTCTGAAACTTGATAATACTATCATTCTCTGGGGCAGTCTTCACAAACTAATAAAGAGATATCTTACAATTTATTAATTCTTAAATTATTAAAATTTGAATATAAATTTAACATTAATAATTGTTAAAGTTTATTTTCTCCTAGAGTTTTAAATTTAAAAGATTTAAATAGAAAATTACCTCCGCTACGACATTTTTCGGTGGAGCATTCCTTATACCAATTTGTCTGGTGTCTATAATAATCCAACAACTTTTGTTTTGAAGTCTTACATTTTAATAGCATTTTAATTAGATTGTTCTAATATTCTAAGGTGGTCTTTGCAAATTAATAAATTTACTACTGACAAAATTGAAAATTAAATATCGGATATCTATAGGCCAATGGGCCTCTTGTTTGTCATTCCAACCAGTGATGAGGCACTGGTATCTACATCAAAGGTGTTGGTATGTATTGCCCTGTATAATGGAAAGTGCATATAAAAGATCCCTTGCTGCTTGATCAGTTGGTAGGAGTAGCCAATGCATAGGCAGGTTTTCTCTCTTTCAACCAAATGTCAAACTAACCAAGGAGCAGTAGTTTAAAATGTGCTGATGTGTTCTTAAAGGTAGACTAAACTCTAACAAGAGCCTTATGTGTTCTTAAAGGTAGACTAAACTCTAACAAGAGCCTTGTGTGTTGGAAAGATGCATACCCGGACCACCAACACAGATACTTTAACAAATGTGCTGATGTGTTCTTAAAGGTAGACTAAACTCTAACAAGAGCCTTATGTGTTGGAAAGATGCATACCCGGACCACCAACACAGATACTTTAACAAATGTGCTGATGTGTTCTTAAAGGTAGACTAAACTCTAACAACAGCCTTATGTGTTGGAAAGATGCATACCCGGACCACCAACACAGATACTTTAACAAATGTGCTGATGTGTTCTTAAAGGTAGACTAAACTCTAACAAGAGCCTTATGTGTTGGAAAGATGCATACCCGGACCACCAACACAGATACTTTAACAAACGTGCTGATGTGTTCTTAAAGATAGACTAAACTCTAACAAGAGCCTTGTGTGTTGGAAAGATGCATACCCGGACCACCAACACAGATACTTTAACAAATGTGCTGATGTGTTCTTAAAGGTAGACTAAACTCTAACAAGAGCCTTGTGTGTTGGAAAGATACATACCCGGACCACCAACACAGATACTTTAACAAATGTGCTGATGTGTTCTTAAAGGTAGACTAAACTCTAACAACAGCCTTATGTGTTGGAAAGATGCATACCCGGACTACCAACACAGATACTTTAACAATGAAAAACGCGTAATTTTAGAATTAATAAAAAAACGTGATTATTCTTGGTAACTGGCAGCCATTTTGTTTTGTTTTTGTGACGTCCGGTGGTATAGCTTGGAGCGAAGTGACGTCAGCTCATGTCCAACTTCTCTATTATGCACAGTGTAAACAAATGTTCTAATTTACGACAAGGCGCTTCGCTTTCATCAACGTGACTTGTAAAACAACATAAATGACTTGATAGTATAATAAACTATTTAACTAAATATATTTCAATTTGCATCAATATAATGAAATGGAGTTATAGTATTTTTTTCTTTTAAAAAATCCAAAAAAAAAATGCATATTATTAGGCCTATTGGTAGGATACGTTCGAGCAAAAACGACCACTCACGATACCCAAGTGATAATTTTCTTTTCTTTGGGACTACGTACTTGGTCAATTTTGTGATTTTAGATGGGAAAGTCTACTTAATCAAGGGTTTTACAGAATTACTTAAAATAATAAAGCTGGTAAAGTCCATTACGATTTAAGGTTATCACACAATACCCTGTGATCTTAATAAAAGAGGCACGCCTTTTTAGTGTGTCTAGGGACTGTCTAAATATACACCTGCCAATCAAGAACCACAGGTACAGGCCATGGAAAGAAAAGACCAATTAAGCAAAAAAACACTTCACTATTATTTGAGTACGTGGGTTAATTTATATACAAAACATAATACAGCTATGTCAACACTTTGACAATGGTGGTTTATTTTGTATTAAACATAAATATATAATTGTTGCTGGCTTACTGGGATAACTATTATTACAGAATATTGCGATGCATCCGCAAAAATCAGGTATGTTTTGTTTCTTCAGTTCGAAGACTAATTCCTGACGTGACACGTTAGGTATTACGTAACCACCAGCTCGCCAGAGGGCGTATTCACTGGGATGGTACAAAATGGCTGCGCCCGTTATATATAATAGCTGTCACATTTAACCGTTTTATTAATTAACTATACGATTATACTTGTTGATATTAAGCAGTAATGTGCATTATATATCGTTGAATATGCATACCAGTCCAAAAGCCTTGCTTTAGCATTCCTTTAAACATTTGACCTGTCTGGGAAAGTGCATTTAAAAGATCCCTTGCTGCTAATGGAAAAATGTTGCGGGTTTCCTCTGATGACTACAAGTCAGAATTACCAAGTGTCTGACATCCAATAGCCGATGATTAATAAATCAATGTGCTTTTGTGGTGTCGTTAAACAAACAAAAAATTTGGTTAAACATTTGTTTACTTGACTTTGTATAGACCAACAATTTCTGATTAAACATTCTTATCTGCTCTCATTCTATAAACCAACTAGCCCAAGTATTCTGATGTTCGAGAGACAGATGGTTATATAATCGCTGGGATTTTTGCAACCACCGAGTAGGTAAAGATTCCCACTCTATAACAATAATCCTATGTTCGACATGAAATATCATTACATTGGTAATTTTAGAGTTCGCTGATAACAAATATTTCGGGATGTAGCAGAGTGGTAAAGCACCTGTTTAATGTGCAGTCTGTCCAGGATCGATCGCTATTGGTAGGCCCATTTGGCTATTTCTTTTACCAGCCTGTGCACCACAACTGTTATATCAAAGGCCGTGGTATGTGCTATCGTGTCTGGGATTTTCATATAAAAGATCCCTTGTTACTAATAGAAAAATGTAGCAGGTTTTTTTCTCTTTAAAACTATATGTCATAATTAGCAAATGTCTGACTTCTAATAGCCGATGATGAATAAATCAGTGTGCTCTAGTGGTGTCGATAAACAAAATATTTTTTACCTGAACCAATGCGACTTGGCTGACTCTACCAGGAGCCGAAACTCCCGCTGGTATAGCTCTTCGGGTCACTGAGACATACAAGCTACCTCGCCACATCAAGGAATAGTCTAAGAATAAATGTTACTTTTCCTTGTTTCAGTGTACGGAGATGTTGAAACCTCGCTTTCTGCCGAGCCCTGTGGTCATAAAGAAGAGGATAGAAGGCTTGATAGAGAGGGAATACTTGGCACGGTCACCAGAAGACAGGTGGGCATTGCAATACACCATTATTAAGTCTCCTACCAGTTGAGCTGGAGGGGACTTCAGGTTTCATTTCCATCCTGTCTGTCTGTCTATCCATCTGTCTGTCCCACATATAGATTTTGGATGGGGTTGGGTTTTTTCAGAATGCCTTTAGATGTTGAACTTATGCACTGTTTCAGATCAAGTTTGAGTTTTATAGTGATTTACACATTTTTGACAGAATTATTGCCCTTGAACTTTGGAGATAGAAATATTTATTTTCCGGATTTTGTTTTGGCAATGGCTCAAGATATTGAGCAGAAATTTTGTGTATAGCTTTATAATGTTCAATTCATGCAATTTATCCATTTTTTCACAGAGTTATGGCCCTTGAATTTAGGAAATAAAACAAATTGGACCCGGTACAAGTATTGCTTTAGCGGTACTCTCAGAATGATTGTTGTTTTTTTACATCAGATGTGTGGTACTATGGGGTTAACAACAACGTATCAGGTGGCATATATCGTGCAATAAAAAGCCTTTTGAAATTATCATTTTCTGGATTATTTTGTCACACTAAAATATAATTTCCTTCCTTGTGGATTAGATTACATTCTTCACTGTATGTAGGCATATTTTGACTAATGTTTGTACAAGTTTATATGTGTTCTTTAGTATTTTCAAAACACTTTTTTTATTTTATTTTCACATCAACCAAACTGAAATTATTTCCATAGATCTCAGTTAGGCCCGCTTTTCATCAGTGCGATTCTACACTCAGAAATCTGCATTTTCACAAGGGGATTATTAAAATTAAGCCGCTGGTACATACTTTGCGAAATTGCGTTAATGTAGAGCGGTCGGAATGTGGGTGTAGGCTGTAGGAATGGTTACATATTAACTGTTTAAACAACAAGCAATTATAGATTTCATAATTGATGATTACAGAGCTAGAATACATCAGTTATTAAGTGACCATAGGAAAATCACTGACGCAGACTGTGAAATACTGTTTCTGTTTCTGTTTATCTTATTATATTGTTTTTCAGGAAAGTCTACACATATGTAGCGTGAAGACGAAAAACTACTGTGATCTGGATTTTGACTTGTTATTTGTTCTCGTTTTCCGACGACTTGAGGAACGTGTGTATAAAATAAACATAAACAACTTCTCTGCTTTGCCCTGTATATTTGTCAGCATATATGGATATCAAGAGAGAGAAAGGAAGAAAGAACAGAAAAAAGAAGATAAAAAAAAAAAAATTATATATAAAGACTTGAAAGTAATTCAAAGAAGGTCTCCATTCTTTGCATTTTTGTTTGAATAATGCAGAATTCCTCCACATTGAACACGCTGGTGCCAGTGGGGATGGATCCCGAATGTTGTTCAGTATTGTTTTGTGTACAGGTCGTTTGTTCTGTGTCCGAGCTGTTCTCTTATGACTTCGTCTAGGATTTGTAGTGTGTACAACAGCGACAACAAACCATAAAAAGAGTTGTTGTAACACTTGGGCCAGAAAGTTACCGTGTTGAAACATCATTTAGGCGGGAACATTACAGTGTGGTAACATTTCTATGCCGCAATGCACCACAATGCACCACAGGGCCTCAGTGTTGTATCACTATAGGTCTGAAAAGTTCCAGTGTTTTGATACTTTTAGGCGATGAGGTTACACTCTCTAACTATAGACCAGAAGGTTATTTTTTGTAATCTTATAGGCCAAAAAGGTTACACTGTTGTAACTTTATTGGTATGAAAATTACACTTACGTAACTGTAGCCCAAATTATTACAGTCTTGTAAGTTTATAGGCCTGACGGGTACAGTCATTTTTATAGCTCTGTAGGTCTAATGGTTTCTTGTGACCTATGAACTGCGGTTACAGGTTTGAAGGACATCAGGAAATTGAAATAACATCCTAGCGGTACACTTTGCACATGCATAAAGTGTGTTCTTCTGGTGAGGAATGTTTGCTGAAATTTGATTGGATGTGGAAGAATCGAGGTCAAAAGTCTACTGCACTAGAAGTTATTTACTGAAATTGAAGATAACGTCATTTTGGTTCACATGTAAAAATGTTTAATTTGCTCTCAACCGACAAACAGAAAAACAAAAACAATCTGTGATCGTTTAATGCTTGCACAGTCATATATATATAAATATATATATATATATCTATAAATATATAAAAACTTATGTTGATTGTAATATTTTACAAGACGTTTACAGAGCATGTAAACATGCTCAGGTCAGATAAAATGTCTTGTCTCCCTTTTTGATTTTGGTACGGGAATATGTGGGACAAGTGAGTAAATCCAATATTTATATTGTTCACATGATGAGACAAATGTTTTTTTTGTTTTTGTTTTTTTTTCTATTTTGTGTGGATTAATATTTTATTTGGTCAGCAGTTATTTAATATGAAAATGTCATGGTTGTTGGTGACTGTTTGTTTTCTTCATGTTATCCAATACATCGATGTATTCAATTTAAAGGGGCCATATCAAAGTTGCATAATGGCCTGCAATTATTTATTAATGATTGTATGCAGAGGGAAAGAAATATGGGAACTCCTGGTATTTGAGAGGAAATTAAGTATTAGCGTAATTATGCCTGTATTAAAATACAAAAATGTAAATAATGTAGGACTGAATGTCAGTAAAACAGTTAATTTCCTGATGATGGATTTGGTAACTAGTTTTGTGTTTTCTTATTTCTTTTCATCAGTACACGAAAATGTGAAGATAATATTTTAAATATCAGGTCCATAAAAATTGCAACCAAATTTACTAGCAGGAATAAAAAAGAAGAGAAATCACAATTATTGCATACAGGTTTTCCTCCATAGTTCCTTGAGAATCACGACATATTGCTGTTTTCATAGATAATACGACATTAGTGTTTGTTTTTATCCAGAATTTTTGGTGAAGCCATTTCATATGCCAAGCAGCAACACATTACAATTGTTGATATTCTCAAGTTAAATATAACAATATATATGTAGGATAGATTAATCTGTAGTTAATTATTGTAAAGAAAAACATGTTTAAAATATAGCAAAATACGGCATGTGCCGCAATGATATTGGACCTTTAAGAGGTTTATGTTTGAGATTTTTATGTTACTAATTTGTAATTATTTATCCCAAAAGAAAAAATTAAAATAGCAAAATATTGCACTTACAATGGTGATATTGCACTTACAATGGTGATATTGCACATTTTAACAGGTTTATGTTTCAGATAGTTGCTGTCTTTTTTTAAAAAATCTGTTTGCATTGCTTTAACGACAAAAAGTTTAATTTGCAAACTTAGGTTTGATGTTTTTTTAATTAGCAGTGCTTGTAATGACTTACTATAAATGTGACAGATTTTAATAAGCTTAGATTGATCTTGAAGAAGTAGACTACTAATATTTGGTAAAGGATTTCCAGGAATGACTTTGAAATTTAGAATCTAATATTTTTTATTTATAACTGTATTTGGGTGTTCTGTGCAGTAAAGCCTAGCATAAAATCATTGCAAATGATTATAAATTAAAATTAATTGATTTTAATTTATAAATTGCCTTTTTGCATGTTTAAAACATTAAAGGATACATTTTATGCAGTTTCGGAAATGTAAACAATTTACATTTGATTAAAATGTAACACACATGATAAAGGGAATAGTGTGAGTGAAATACAGTGTATTAAAAAGAGATCCCAGTAACTTAAAGGGACAGTCCTGAGTGTACAATCATTGTAAAATGCTTCCGACCAATAGAGCCTTCTCGATGACGTAACATACATTTTCTTATTTAAAATATCAGTGTCTGTATTTACAAGATGTTTGTTGTTGTCCTAATGCTTGTAGTAGCCCAAACCAGATTTTACTTCCCAATAATTTTATATGTACGAAAAAATATATATCACAAATTAAAGTAAAAACGGATTGCTGCAAACAGTAGTATAGGCCCGCACACACATTTGATAAACAGACACTGGTATTCTAAACAAGAATATGTATTTAGTATGAACAAGGCTCGCAATCATCGTACAATGGCTACAAACTCAGGACAGTCCCTTTAATAAATGAAGTTTAATGTTTAAGTAGGTCAAGTGTGAAGCTGCTTTTAGAAATTACTATGCCAAGAGAAAAAAAGAAGGTTTTCTGTATTTGCTTGGTTTTTAGATTCGTATTATTTTGATTTAAAAACACATACTTTCACTACTATATAGATCTGTATGGATTTAAGACATGCCAAAGGGAGTTAATGCAGATATATAACAAGGAATTTAGGTTTGTAATAGGGATTTATGGTACTGGTATTTAATATGGATTAAAACATGCAGTATGGGCTTTATTATTCATTATTATAGATAGTTTTCTCCTTTTTTCTCAGTTATTTAATGCCAAACAAATCAAAAGTAGAAGCAGACAACTGAATAATGTTGATGAATTGTATCAAAGGAGGGATGTTGACAAGAGCATTTCATGGGGGTAGAGGGTGTTACCATTATTGTGTTATATGGAGGGAGGAGGAGGGTTTTTAAATTTTACTTTCCTATTTTGCATTGTTTAATTTTTAACAGGCCGGGGCCATACTGCCAGCATATTGCCCAGTCACTGACACATCCAATAGCAGGCCCATAGGAACATATCGAGAGAGAGAGAAAGAGCGAGAGCGAGAGAGAGTGTGTGTGTGTGTGTCGGGGGTTGGGGGAGAGGCATAATCTGTAGTGAAAGGGCACGATCTCTAGTGGAGTGACACAAGCCATATTTTTATCTTTATATGCAGTAGGACACACAAAAACATGCATTTCCATCCTCAAGTTGGGGGGGTGGGGGTGGGTACTGTCTAGGACAATATTTTTTTATATTCTTTTTTGATAGCTGCAACAGGTATCACTTTTGTCAATATTCCAGGAGCATAATAGTATAAAACGTATAGAGGATAATAACTGGTACCGAGTTTGTTATTCTATTTATTAGCCCGGTTATTTGGTGTTTTTAAAAACCTTTATTTTTGATATAGCCTACATCGGCTACACGTCCATGTATATAGAAACGACGTAAACTACTTATACTACTGTTTGGGTATTGCTTTAACTTTGTATTTTATTCACGGTTCACAGATAATTTTCAAAACCCAAAGTTCTATATATTCTGTAAAAAAACCCAAATAATAATCTGTAATGAATTGCATTAAACTACCATTTTATTACAAGTTTAACACTGAAACAAGAAACATGTAAACACACACGCTTTAAACGACGTAAACACACACGCTTTAAACTACATGACGTCATATTTAGTACCGACAATGTGATTAGTTTGTTGGCGTCCAATAGTAGTGTACGTTAAACAAACGCATGATAATTTCTCAGTGAGAAATTATTATTTTTATTTTCCTCGTTATGTGTGCCTGATGGGATAATAAATCTTGACATACAATCCTTCCCACTAATGGCACAGCATCCCCAATGTCAGTGAACACATTCATTTATTAATATTTTATTACAATTATTGTTATTATTGTTAATATTATTTATTATTATTATTTGGTAAAAAAATTTAATCTGCAGGCTTAAGTGAGCACCATGAATGATAAGGATGTTTGTTCTTGATCAGCAAACTTATTGACCTGAGTCTATTAATTAACTTCGGCTACTGGATGTCAGACATTTTTTTTTTTTTTTTTTTTTTTTTTTATCCCAGTGCCCCCTTTCCTTTCTCTCCTTTGAATTCCATCTGATTTCTTCCCGATCTGGCAACTCCTATCTTTCAACTTCTTTCGCTGTCCACCTCCACATCCCAGTCCTTGTTTCTCCAACCGCGACAGGTGCTTGTCTCTTGTGGCTATCTGTGCCACACACCTGTTCCCTATCAGCTTTTAGCTGTGGGCTTAGTCTGTCCACTTCGGGGAGTGTTCAGTAGTTACTTCTGGCATTGTTAAGAGATGTCAGATATTTTGGTAATTTTTGACAAATAGTCTTCAGAGGAAACCCACTACATTTGTCCATTAGCAGTAAGATATCTTTTATAATGTACTTTCTCACATCCAGGACAGCACATACCATGACCTAGTCATGGGGCACTGGTTGACTTGTTAAATAATACGTTACATAAAGTGTCTTGATTTAATTATAAGTCTGGAAAATTCCGTGTTTCTCGGTCGTCCTGGCCTTTCTCGTAGCTCAGATTGGATTTTATGTGAAACTAAAAAGGTTTATACCCTACCTCAGAAACTGAGGTCCTTGACTTTAAAGCTCATTTTGACCTTCCCTCTAGTATTGCCAAGTTCAAAGCAATAGGTTATACTTGACCTCAATGTGTAGTCTTATTATGTATATATATGTATGTATATCTGTCTTCAGGAGGAAACCCACTACATTTTTCCATTAGTAGCAAGGGATTTTTTTTTTTTTTTTTTATATGCACCATCCCACAGACAGGATAGCAAATACCAGTGCCTTTGATATACCAGAGTCTTGGTTCCTTGGCTGGAACGAGAAATAGCTCAATGGGTTCACCGATGGGGACCTATTGTAGACCAATAATGGTGTACATCCAGCACCAAATTGATAAAGAAAACAATGCAAACGTTTTTTTCCCCCAACATGCTTCATTTGTATGAGAATGTATGTGTGTGCGTATTGAGAGAGAGAGAGAGAGAGAGAGAGAGAGAGAGAGAGAGAGAGAGAGAGAGAGATTTATATATATATATATATATATATATATATATATATATATATATATATATATATAGGGGGAGAGGGAGGGAGGGTTTATCCCTGAAATGCCCTGATGCCCACCCTTGGATTAAACAAAAAACTATATATACTGGTACATGTACATTTATTTAAAAGTTTGAGTGAGGTATGCAGACCCACAGCAGTTTTTCTTGGATCAACAAGAAAGTATTTTGAAAAAGGTTTTCCAATTGGACAATTGGGTTCTATCCTAAAGAGGCCATCCAGTCTGCTGAATCGTGGCATGCTCGCACTTTAATTGGATATTGGCACATCAGAGTTACTACATCGGATAGCTTGGGAGAATGGTAAACGACCTTTGGCACAGACTGTAATGTAGAGTGATATCTCTGTTGCACGTCCATCCAAAAAGGAAAACAAAACGTTTACTCTTGCTGCTTAACACATGTTGATCTTTTATACGCTAGATCATTTAGTAGAATAAAGTACCGGAAGCTGGAGCAATTGCTATATGACCACAACTCCAAGAAGATGCATCATTAAGCTTAATTTTGAAAAACAACCTGATGAATTTGGTTTTAAGACCTTTTGATTTGTAAAATTGGTAGATTTGTTTGTTGACAGTCTTTATAAAAATGGTAGGCGACACCTTAAATATTTTGTAGCTTAATCGAATAGTGGTACTGGTAGGCCATTGTAATGGATTTCACTATATTTATCTTCTGTGTGGCATTTAAATCTTATTACAGTACATATTCGTGTGTGTGAAATAAACGTATAATACGAAACGAAATGCGTGTGTAGGCCTAATTGAAAACAGAAATATAAATATTCTGCATGGACTAACAAGTTGTTTATGTCATTTAGTTAGCGCACCTTGGACGTTTGTGTCGTATTAGACTTTCAAGAGTGAACTGGAATTGAATACTGGTAAATATGTAATAATTTGCTGACCAAATATAAGAATAAATTAATGAACTCTATTTTGTTGTTGTTTGAAGTTACATTGGCATAGCAATGTCTTGATCTGTATGCCCTGTTCAATCTGCTCCACAAACAGCATCATCGAGGCTCTGGTTACGACGTACATGTATGTATAGCCACAGACCAATTATTTACGCTATATATTTCTATATAACGTTGGCATTTTTATTAACATTAGTAAGGCCATGGATTATTTTATGCACCGTTGCCTGCCTGGGGACAACATACCGTGAAAAGGACGACCCATATTGTCCAGATCTTTCTCCCCAGGATACTGGGTTAAGCAATCGTACTCGCCAAACCTGGCCGGAAGGTAATGTTTTATTTAACGACGCACTCCACACATTTTTATTTTAGTTATATCGCGTCGGGTATATGGTTAAGGACCACACACATTAAGGGAAAGAAGTGTTATTTAATGACGCACTCGACACATTTTTATTTATGGTTATATGGCGTCAGACATATGGTTAAGGACCACACAGATTTTTTTTTAGAGGAAACCCGCTGTCGCCACATAGGCTACTCTTTTACGACAGGCAGCAAGGGATATTTTATTTGCGCTTCCCACAGGCAGGATAGCACAAACCATGGCCTTTGTTGAACCAGTTATGGATTACTGGTCGGTGGAAGTGGTTTACACCTACCCATTGAGCCTTGTGGGGCACTCACTCAGGGTTTGGAGTCGGTATCTGGATTAAAAATCCCATGCCTCGACTGGGATCCGAACCCAGTACCTACCAGCCTGTAGACCGATGGCCTGCCACGACGCCACCGAGGCCGGTAGATATTAAGGGAGGAAACCCGCTGTCGCCACTTCATGGGCTACTCTTTTTTGATTGGCAGCAAGGGATCTTTTATATACACCATCCCATAGACAGGATAGCACATACCACAGCCTTTGATGTACCAGTCGTGGTGCACTGGCTGGAGCTAGAAATAGCCCAACGGGTCCACCGACGGGGATCGATTCTAAACCGACTGCACATCAAGCGAGCGCTTTACCACTGGGCTACGTCTCGCCCCCAAACCTGGCCGGAGTACACCCATTTAAAACAAAAACACGACTTTTGCATCGAACCGGAATTGCCACAAAAACGTCTTCAATGTACAACACGTTTGCTCTCCCTTGTCAACTTCAATCTAATGGTTGTCAATTCAAAGCTGTCTGCCATGAAGTAATCCGTCAAACAGCAGATGACTTGCGGACATTTTGATCAACCAATTTGTAGATAACTGATCTGAAGCCTATCAGTCCAATTGGTGTTCTAAAAACTGTCTCACTCTAATGAATTCCACTGGAAATTTGTCCGCGCATGTAGTCTGCTGTTTGACTGTGATTCTTTCACGGCAGACAGCTTTGAAGTGGCAACTATTTGACTGAAGTTGACAGGGGAGAGCATGTAATTTGTAAACGTGTAATTTGTTGACATTGAAGACTTGTTTGTGTTAATTCCGGCCCAGGCAAAAGTAGGTTTTTTTTGTGTAGGCCTACTCCGGCCAGGTTTAGTAGGTGTGTTTGTTTAAACCAATATCCTGGGAGAAAGAGCTGGACAACGGGAGTTGTCCTTTTCAGGGTATGTTTCTCCCAGGCAAGCAAGACCGGCCTCGGTGGCGTCGTGGTTAGGCCATCGGTCAACAGGCTGGTAGGTACTGGGTTCGGATCCCAGTCGAGGCATGGGATTTTAAAATCCAAATACCGACTCCAAACCCTGAGTGAGTGCTCCGCAAGGCTCAATGGGTAGGTGTAAACCACTTGCATCGACCAGTGATCCATAACTGGTTCAACAAAGGCCATGGTTTGTGCTATCCTGCCTGTGGGAAGTGCAAATAAAAGATCCCTTGCTGCTAATCGGAAAGAGTAGCCCATGAAGTGGCGACAGCAGGTTTCCTCTCAAAATCTGTGTGGTCCTGGGGGCGGGACGTAGTTCAGTGGTACAACTCTCGCTTGACGCGCGGTCGGTCTGGGATCGATCCCCGTCAGTGGGCCCATTGGGCTATTTCTCGTTGCCGCCAGTGCACCACGACTGGTATACCAAAGGCCGTGGTATGTGCTATCCTGTCTGTGGGATGGTGTATATAATAGATCCTTTGCTGCTAATCGAAAGGAGTAGCCCATGAAGTGGCGACAGCGGGTTTAATGTTCTGTCCCCGATTACCCATTGCTAAAAATGATGTTCTGTCCCCGATTACCTGTCTGTAAAGACCATGTTCTGTCCCTGATTACCCGTCTGTAAAGACGATGTTCTGTTCCCAATAACCCGTCTGTAAAAACGATGTTCTGTTCCCGATTACCCATCTGTAAAAACAATGTTCTGTCCCCGATTACCCGTCTGTAAAAACGATGTTCTGTCCCCGATTACCCGTCTGTAAAAACGATGTTCGGTTCCCGATTACCCATCTGTAAAAACGATGTTCTGTCCCCGATTACCCGTCTGTAAAAACAATGTTCTGTTCCCGATTACCCATTTGTAAAAATTGTTCTGTTCCCGATTACCCGTCTGTAAAAACAATGTTCTGTTCCAGATTACCTGTCTGTAAAAACGATGTTCTGTTCCCGATGACCCATTTGTAAAGTTCTGTTCCACATTACCCGTCTGTAAAAACGATGTTCTCTCTTGCATGGAGTGAAACAGATTTTATTAATGTTCTCATGTATGTGGAATTCTATATGTATACATGTCAAATGTTTCACTGATGTTCTCTCATGCATGTATTATGCTATTGAATGTTAGACTAAATGAAGTGCACTAAATACATGTGAAATTTTCAACTAGTTTGTTGTTTTTGTTATATGAAAAGCCATGATATACACTTGGGATGATCCCTTGCCTCTAATAGAAAAGTGTAGCAGTTTTCCTCTATGTCAGTGCTCCACAACCGGTGTAACAAAGGCTGTGGTGTTTACATTGTACTATCTTGTCTGTGGATGGTGTATATAAAAGATCCCTTGCTGCTAATCGAAAAAAGAGTAGCCCATGAAGTGGCGACAGCGGGTTTCCTCTCAATATCTGTGGTCCTTAACCATATGTCCGACGCCATATAACCGTAAATAAAATGTGTTGAGTGCGTCGTTAAATAAAACATTTCTTTCTTTCTTTCCCAGGCAAGCAAAGGTAGATACCAAAATCCATGGACCTGCTGATATTAATAAAAATGTTATAGCCACTAACACTATATAGAAACTTAGCGTAATTAATTGTGGTTTATGGCAATCATCCATTTTGATCACGTGGTTAAAACTGCGGGGATCCTTCGATTACATAGTCGGCAAACTCCGTGAGATCTGACGATTTTTTATTCATGACTGACGGAAAAAAGCGAATCTCGATGTTACAGGAAGTTCTGTTGTAGGGTGCTTTTGGAGGAAATAAAATACAGAAAATTCAATATGTCGTGTGGGTGGGATGAAATAAGGACTGCGGTACATGTACTGGTCAAAATCATGGCGATCTGTTTTTAGGTCGCTTCAATATGAAGTCAGGTAACCTCCAGGCAACCTGAACGACCGTCCGCCTCTTATTCTCAGGCCTTGTGTGTGTGTGTGTGTGTGTGTGTGTGTGAGGGCCCACGGAGTGTACTCGAACTCGAAGGGGAGGGACACTGTCAGTTCAATGGTCTGGGGAAAACATGTATCTGACGGCTGGAACCTATTGGGGAAGGGTCAGGGGCAACCTCTGAAAGAAAATTCAGAATTTAAGGTTTAAAAATAGGCCTACAGCATTTCCAGCCTTTTGAACAGTTAAAATTTGTTTTGTTTAACAACACCACTCTTTGAAATTCGGACAAATTTGCAACAGCACTATGGTGGTAATTTTAAAGAAAAGATTAATGCTGTTAAAATTATTCATCTATGATCCACTGCAGTAATAATATGCTAAAACATGGCAAGTCACATATCATCTTTACTTTAGTACGCTTTTATACTGGGATAAACCGATTTATATTAATTGAGGAAACATTGGGCCACACTAGATTATAAATGCTTTTTACTGGGATCTGTAATTGGACAGAGTTCAGAGAAAAATTACTCCAGACTTTTCACTACTCTCAGATTTGTGACGGCAATGAAATGCTGTCGCAAATCAGTTTGTCGATTGCTTTTGCGAAAGCATTGCTGATTGCCGCCGCGAATTTCGAGGACTGACCACTAGAGCACATTGATTTATTAATCGTCGGCTATTGGATGTCAAACATTTGGTAATTATGATCGTAGTCGTCGGAGAATACCCGCTACATTTTTCCATTAGCAGGAATGTATCTTTTTATGCATTTTCCCACAGACCATAAAGTACATACCACGGCCTTTGGCCAGTTGTGGTACACTGGTTGGAACAACTTCAAGAAAACCCCTCGATCAGTTGAATGGATACGTATACACCGAGGTGGTTTGATCCTGAGGTGCAAAGACCGATGAACGCTCAACCTACTGAGCTAAATCCTTGACCCCCGCTCCCCCCTTCAGAACAGAGTAACAGGGAAAAGTGAGGGTCGTGCATGACATCCACCCCCCACCCCCGTTCCAGCACCCATATGGTGTGTGTGTTTGTGTGTGTATGTCTGCACGCACACGTGTGTGTGTTTACCGTGTGTGCATGTCGATCTCTTAAATTCCGTGTAATACGTCGTTTTTCTTACACACAGATTAAGTGTAAAAAGTAGGACATTTTTTTTATACTTGTAGTGCATGGGCCTGTAAGCGATGGATGGATAACACAATGCATTGTGGGACATCAAGCCAACACTAATCTTGTGCCAACAAGCGATACTTATCTGGGTGTCAATAGGCTTGTACATTAATTTGATATAAGAACGTTAATTCCAGACCTTTGACCCGGCATTCATTTGTAGGCACACATAGACTACGTGGGTCTCTACCTGTAGTCTACCTGTATGGCTATAAAACACTTTGATAGTCAGAACAGTCTTTTCAACACCCGTCAACACTCCCCCGCACCCTCTAATAAATATTTATAATCTACCCTTTAAAGATTGTCACGTGATCAAAAGCTACACCAACAAGAAAATCTCACCAAACAACATGGAAGAAATTCATTGAACAACATTTCAAGGTGAATTATCTTCATTACAAGAATGTGGATAGGTAAGTTAATTACTATACAACACATTATTATCAATGAAGTAAGCCACTTAAAGTATCTTATTATGGTTGCTAGTCGCCCGAGTTCTTTGACCGTAAGAGAGCAGCCATGTTGTTAAAGTCTGGACTTGATTAAAGTCTAGACTTTAAGGTTTATAAGCACGGGGCATAGTCTGTCCCACCGGAAACGTCTTTTTTCCATGCTTAGTGATTCCATGTAATTTAATACAATTTATTTGTTTATGAGCCGATTGTTTTCTAAATTGTACACAAAAATTGTTTGTTTGGGGTTTTTTGTTTTTTTCAATTATTATTTCCAAAACATGTTTACTTTTCTTCTTACATCAAGCAAAACTGAAATTATTTTTACCCCCCCCCCCCTAAAAAAAACCCACAAAAAAACAAACAAAAAACATGTTTATATAATTATGGTAAATGTAGGCTATGTAAATATCCGTCCGTAGTTTAGACGATGTCCTTGATCCGTGGTTGGAACACAACCTTTAGATTACAGAGAGTGACGTTACAAAGAGAAAAGGTCCCACTACACAGATGTCATCTGCCATTGAAACACATGTTAAATTGCCCAACTTCAAATGAGGATTGCCAATAGAATGGGTTCTCATTTGCAGTAACAACATACACCATTGCAAACATACATTGTATAAGCATTTATTTGCACTCCAAAATTGAGAACATTTCCGTCTCAGTTTTTTGCTATACAACCGCATCTGGCTGAAGTACCGGTCCGAACAGGTGGTTCATTAACCGATTCACTCCGGCTGTCTCCTGCGCTATATAGCCATATCCCAAAAGGTCAATGCACAATATTACACAACAACATGGACAAAATACAGCCAGAAGGCTTACTATTAAACATACATATTGTTTTAATTCTTCATCATTAATTTGATAATATGGGTCATTTACACCATGGAAAGCCATACTAGACCAGTGTAACTTGAGAACTCTAAACAGTACACCAAAAGATAGATGCACCATACCATCCAATAAAACTTCTTGTAGTGAGACCAAAGCAGACGACGACCGAGACTGGACAGTAGCCTCTTATCTGGAGCTCGGTATTTTCCGAGGTAAGCCCGCAGATATTGCGGGTAAATACAACACTGTTTTCAGAAGTAATTCGGAAACCTTTTTATATCGAATTCACAAATTGCAGTGACAGTGTGAATATTTTGTGCAATTTGTGATGAACAACGGTAAAAAAAAAAGAAACAGTTTTTCAAATTGTCCAATCGCGCCATCTTAAAATGTTATTTTGCAAGGCTATTTGTTTTATTTTTAATTTAAATAACGGTAGTTTGTTGATTGTTGTAGGGACCGCGGACACTTTCTAAATATGACAAGAATGATAACAATATTTTGCTATACTGATGGAATACATTTTAAAAAGCTATTATCAACAACAACAAATTTGTTTAATTGCCCCTAACCCCCTAAAATGGAAATTTTCTATTATGGGGAAATAGCTTCGTTTTGCAAAAATTGTCAGAAGACCTAAAATAATTGGCACAGTGAAATGTTTTTAAATTTAAGTCTTATTAATACCTTTATTAGCATTTACCCCATAAATATTTATTGTCAACGAAGCCAGTGTAAATGAATTATGAACATATATACAAGTTTGTCAAGATTATAACAGATTTATTCTTCTTGTAATTGGCAGTGTGGGCAGAAAAACTTGGTGTGACATCTCACAACATACCAGTGACTACACTTATCACATTGAGCCCAGTTTACAACCTGGACACATGACATATTCTTTAACTACTGGCTCAAACACAACATCAGCAATTTCATTGTCATCACTGTCACTAGCCCGAGTACTCTGACTGTAAGAGAGCTAGACGGACATTTGGACATAAACACGCTCATTACAGTCAGAGACCAACCTATGTCTTTTTTTGGCAATTCCTGACTACCAAACGGTAGGCAACGAGTCCCGCTCTAATACCACAACAATCCTATGTTTGACGTCAAATACCTTTACATCAATCATTTTCGAGTTAAGTGATACAAAAAAATCCACATATTAATCACTAATACACTTACTACAGAAAGAAACCCGACAGCACCCACATTCAGCTACGCTTCGTGACACTCCGTCACAACAATTGCAAAGCTCGGCGATCTATTTCGAGACGTAGACCACGTGATCGCGCACTGGGCGATTCCGCCTTGTGCAGCAGTTACAGGGGCCGTCTCATATCAAGCGAAGTTACAACATGGAAGAGTTGGCTAATGCCGTTTTGGATGAATTTGGATTTCATTACGTCATTAAACCAAAACAATTACACATTATTGATTCCATTTTGAATTTGAAGGATACATTTGGGGTGTTATCGACAGGATACGGCAAAAGTATGTGCTACGTACTGCCTCCTCTTATGAGATGACCCCTGTAACTGCTGCACAAGGCGGAATCGCCCAGTCTCGAAATAGATCGCCGAGCTTTGCAATTGTTGCGACGGAGTGTCACGAAGCGTAGCTGAATGTGGGTGCTGTCGGGTTTCTTTCTGTAGTAAGTATATTAGTGATTAATATGTGGATTTTTTTGTATCACTTAACTCGAAAATGATTGATGTAAAGGTATTTGACGTCAAACATAGGATTGTTGTGGTATTAGAGCGGGACTCGTTGCCTACCGTTTGGTAGTCAGGAATTGCCAAAAAAAGACATAGGTTGGTCTCTGACTGTAATGAGAGCGTGTTTATGTCCAAATGTCCGTCTAGCTCTCTTACAGTCAGAGTACTCGGGCTACACTGTCACATGCCATATCCATACTTGTTTTTTTTACAAGAGGGAGGGTTTATCTTGCTGGTACTTGGAACTGCATCACATACATCTTATACAGGTTATGTAGGACTTAATAATAATAATTAAAAAAAAAAAAATAATAATAATATTAAAATAAAAATTTCCTATTCCATACTGTCTAGTTACGGCAATCGTAAATTTAAAATTTACAAAAAGGAGAAACGTTAATATTTGTCATATTTTTCATCATGGCTATACAAAATTTATAGGTCTATCTAACAAATAGTTCATGTTACTAGAATACTAGCTTTTTAAACTGAATTTTGATCCTTCTGACCATATTCACATAGTACTCTCAAAATGTCTGCCAGTAATATCAACACAGCCACATCAGAAGAACTGAAAGCAATTCGTAATATTGCAAAGACAAGAGCAAGTAGTATTTTGAAATTATGGAGAAAAAAAGGGGTGGGAGGTGGGGGTCCTTTGACATTGGAAAATTTAAAAATGATGACTGATGTACCATCAACAATATGGGATCCACTTTTTCAAAACAAAATAATAACTTTTGAGTCAACAGATTTTAATGAAACATCATTTGAGTCTGTAAGTGATATAGATTCATTAAATACATCGCAAAGGCGAGAAAAACAGCGGGAAATGTTGAATTATTTTCAGATGAGAACAGAAAATTTAGAACAAGAAATGGAAATATTGAAACTAAAAAATAGGCAACAACAGGAAGAGTTTGAATTGAGAGAGGAACGGTTTGAAAGAGAAAGAGAAATCCGAGATAAAGAGCATGTCAATATCTTAATTTGTATGAAACAAATTCATTTACAACTTGATAGGCTAGTTGATAAAAAACATGTTGATGAACAGGTTAACAAAGTAGATCAACTTTCTCCAGAAGGCATATGCAGTGGTAGGTCAACTTTTAGCCAGTATGATAAAGTGAATAAAACTCCATTTGAGATAAAAAGCAAAACAAATGACAGTGTTGATTCTTACAATGATGATGATGATAAAGAGCATTCAGAATTATCACATACATGTAGGAAAATAAATCCAGTGTCTAGAAAACGATTTGAGGGTCCATCACTACCAAGAATGGCTACTTTTGATGAAAACCAGGATTGGAAACCATGGAAACTTGACATGTTGGTAGATTGTTTGAGAGATAGAGCTTTGAAGTTTTACAGTACAAGATCTCAAATGATCCGAAATGATTTTGATTTATTTGTTAAAAAACTGAGTGAGAGATTTGGAAAGAAAGACCTTCCACGTACTATCCGAAGGCACTTACAAGAATTACAGCAGGATCCAGAGGAAAGTCTGGAGGAGATTGCTGAAAAAAATCAGGAAATGGTCACTGATGGTTACCCAGAAACACCAGATTTACTTTTAGAAAATGTTTCAATAGATAAATTTTTGAAAGGATGCATTAATAAAAGGGCAGCTCTGACAGCAATGGATAAAGATCCGCAGACAATTGATCAGGCTGTCAAGATTGTAAAAAGTGCAATCCAGAATGAAAAATGATTGTTGGGTAAAAGACAAGAGATAAGGAAAGTAAGATTTACAGACGATGAAGTTCAAACTAATGGGGGCAGTGACACATGTCAGATCACTAACCAGACGATGAAGTTCAAACTAATGGGGGCAGTGACACATGTCAGATCACTAACCAGACGATGAAGTTCAAACTAATGGGGGCAGTGACACATGTCAGATCACTAACCAGACGATGAAGTTCAAACTAATGGGGGCAGTGACACATGTCAGATCACTAACCAGACTGAGTAATAAAATGGATTAGGTCAGTAAACTGGAGACTCGGGCTTCTATTTGTGAGCAAGTTTCAAAATTAACTGAAACAACCGAAAAGGTTTCTAAAGTTATGCATTTGTTGGTAGACAGGCACATTGGGCTATTTCTCGTTCTAGTCAGTGCACCATGACTGGTATATCAAAGGCCGTGGTATGTACTACCCTGTCTGTGGGATGGTGCATATAAAAAATCCCTTGCTGCTGATCGAAAAGAGTAGCCTATGAAGTGGTGACAGCGGGTTTCCTCTCATTATCTGTGTGGTCCTTAACCATATGTTTGATGCCATATAACCGAAAATATAATGTGTTCAGTGCGTCGTTAAATAAAACATTTCTTTCTTTTTCTTTTTTCCAATTTAAACTAGTAGAGACTAAGACAGAGAGCCATTTCTCAGCCTTTGATGATGAAAGTGGCTCTATTATTTTAGAAAGTGAATTAGATTATCTGATGCCTTTAGATAACCGTGAAAAAACCTCAAATGTTACATGTAACCATAAAAATACCGCAGATAAAAATTTACACAGGTTCGTACGGAGTCTGGAAAACCTTCAAAAGTATAGAATTTTGAAAATCCAGTTTTCAGACCTGAAAAAAGTATACAAAAATACCTTTTTGCGAGTTGGTTTGGAAAAAGTATGGAAATTTGTCTTTAGGACTCGTGTAGAAAATTTTGATTGCGTAAAATCGGCGGAATCTGACAAAATTTTCTGATCTCGGCACTAACATATATTTGGAAAATCGAGACTAACAATTGCCGACATTTACCAAAGATTTGAAGTACGCGCTTGCGCAATGCATATGACAAAAAGATTGTTCATTTTGTCAAATTTTCCGAAAATATGGGGAGATGTATTTACTCTCAGTCTTGGACTCAAAGACCCAAATATCAGAACTGGGTTACTTTTGATCCCAGTTCCAACAAAAAGGCATGATGTACTTTATGTAAGAAATCATTTGATGTGTCAAATATGAGTGAAGTGGCATTGGCGAGTCACATGGCAGGCAAGAAACACAAATATAAAAAAAAATATGTTAGGATTGTGTGAGCACTGACGTAATCAATATTAGATTAGTCCATATTTTGTAAAAACGAACTTCCCAGAGCATTTTGGCAACTCGATTGATCTTACATAATTTGAGGATGCTGATATAAAGAAAAAAATATGTTACCAGCTGATGTTTCCATTATTTCTCCTTACAAATTCGAAAAAATCAATGTTCTCTAGTGGCGTCGTTAAATAAAACAAACTTTACCTTACACATTCAAGATGGCTACCACGTTATACTAGTATTTTAAAACATTAACTGGTTTCTAAATGCAATACAATGGCATGATTTGGCATCCATGTTCAATGTTGGAATTAAGATGCATAGTGCTATTTTACTTTATCCCTTACTCTCATTAGCATCTAGTGTAAGTGGTGGGTACTCTGGTCCGGGTCGAGTTTGAGCCTTGAGTACTCAAAGTCCTATCTTTTGGACTCGTAGAGGCCCTACTGGGTAACCTATTCCTCTGCCCTTGAACCTCAATAATGGCAAAATGTATACATCTGGGGTACATTATCTGCCAATATTGAAAATGTGCACATTTGAAATATGTCTACATACAACAAAATAACCTTTCAGTCATGTTTATTTGCTGTACATTTCATTGCAGCTAAAATGCAGTGAAAATAAGACTTTCAAGCAAATATCACCTTGATGGTTTCTATATATCTATATAATAAAATTAGTTCATGGTTATATGCATATAATAAAATGTTCAGTCTATGAAATGATAATACATACATGTAATTGAAAAGGGTTGCTGTTGTAACTGGCAGTACATTGTTATCAGAAATCTTCACACGTAAGGTAACATTTGTTTTCCACTAGTAGCACTTGATTTTATAGTACATGTCCAATATACATTGACCCGCACATAATCCTGGAGATTTTCAAGAACTTGTAATAGAATGATTTCGGAACCAGCTAATGAAACACCATATAAATACATTCAGTGGATGAACATTTTGTTATAGGTTCAATATCCTTGCTTTCGCACAAACATGTTCTTATTTCTCTCAACTTTAGACATCTGTAGGTGATGGGTAACGATTCTTGATGGAAATAGAATGGCTGGAAACTGCGATAGTAAGCAACATTGAACTGAGTCCAGTGAGACTACAGGTAAGTAGTACATGTGTGTTGTACTAGTATGTGTTTTTGTCAGTGAGACTACAGGTAAATAGTGCACGTGTTGTACTCTTATGTGCTCTGGTCAGTGAGACCACAGGTAAGTAGTGCACATGTGTTGTACTAGTATGTGCTCTGGACAGTGGAACTACAGTTAAGTAGTGCACATGTGTTTTACTAGTATGTGCTCTGGTCAGTGAGACTACAGGTAAGTAGTACATGTGTGTTTTACTATTATATGCTCTGGTCATTGAGACTACAGGTAAGTAGTGCACATGTGTTTTACTAGTATGTGCTCTGGTCAGGTCAGTGAGACTACAGGTAAGTAATGCACATGTGATTTACTAGTATGTGTTCTGGTCATTGAGACTACAGGTAAGTAGTGCACATGTGTTTTACTAGTATGTGCTCTGGTCAGGTCAGTGAGACTACAGGTAAGTAGTGCACATGTGTTTTACTAGTATGTGTTCTGGTCAGTGAGACTACAGGTAAGTAATGCAGACATGTTTTACTAGTATGTGCTCTGGTTAGTGAGACTACAGATAAGTAGTGCACATGTGTTTTACTAGTATGTGCTTTGGTCAGTGAGACTACAGGTAAGTAGTGCACATGTGTTTTACTAGTATGTGCTCTGGTCAGTGGGACTACAAGTAAGTAGTGCACATGTGTTGTACTAAAGTAGTGTCGGAAATAGAATAAAAACTATTTTCGTCAATTATTTCTTTCATATTAAACTGACAAATAAATATTTAGTAAATACCTATTTAATGATACTCTACCTAATTTAGCATTTACTTGTTTGGGCTCTCATTGATGTACAAGGTGGTGTTTACTCTTGAAATTAAAATAAAGATGTCGGTAAACAGGAGATTTGTGACCTTTATTGGAACAGACTACACATGTATAACACATTTTGATGGATATGTGTCATTTTCATTTACCTGTAAACAAACTTAATTTAAAACTGCAAGATAACTGATTATTTTGAATTGCAGCATAAATGATTAATTTTGACCAGCATATTTAGTGAATATAAATTCAATATAAATACAGTAGAAATGTACACAATCTTGCAACCACTTAAAGGTGCTATGTCAGAAGTTATATGTGATCATCTGTTTGTGATAAAGATTCTCCAATAAAACTATTTTCTACTAGTAGATAAATTCATTTCCTATAATCATAATTATGGGCATATAGTTAAATGTGTAGTCTTTAAATGTTAAAGCAAAATTTAATAAAAACATGATTTGCTATAGCTGTCATTATGCAACTTTGAGATAGCACCTTTAATACCGGAAAATAGATCACAAACTCAAAATGGTTCTGGACAGTTTTGCTCAAAAGTTACTTATAAATGTCTACACATATTTAGTTTCGGAGAGGATTTGGGGTAAACCATCATCAAAAACGGTCCCTCACATGTTGTAACAGCAATGAAATTGACATACATGTATGTTGACCAAACTTTGTTATAGTCTGTTCCAATAAAGTTCACAAATCACCTGTTTACTGACGTATTTCTTTTAATTTCAAGAGTAAACACCACCTTGTACATCTATGAGAGCCAAAACAAGTAAATGCTAAATTAGGTAGACTATAATTAAATATATATTTACAAAATATTTACTTGTCTGTTTAATATGTAAGAAATAATCGACGAAACTCATTTTTATTCTATTTCCGACAGTACTATAGTATTTGCTCTGGTCAGTTAGATTACAGGTAAGTAGTGCACATGTGTTGTACTAGTATGTGCTCTGGTCAGTTAGACTACAGGTAGGTAGTGCACATGTGTTTTACTAGTATGCTCTGGTCAGTGGGACTACAGGTAAGTAGTCAATGTGTGTTTTACTAGTATGTGCTCTGGCCAGTGAGACTACAGGTAAGTAATGCAGACATGTTTTACTAGTATGTGCTCTGGTTAGTGAGACTACAGATAAGTAGTGCACATGTGTTTTACTAGTATGTGCTCTGGTTAGTGAGACTACAGGTAAGTAGTGCACGTGTGTTTTACTAGTATGTGCTCTGGCCAGTGAGACTACAGGTATGTAGTGCACGTGTTGTACTAGTATGTGTTCTGGTCAGTGAGACTACAGGTAAGTAGTGCACATGTGTTGTACTAGTATGTGCTCTGGTCAGTGTTGTAATAAAACTGATTATAAAATATGTAACACTGTAAGTAAATTCCCACTAATGTATTTCTTAAACAATGTTTAACATTATTTTGTTACTACATTACAGGCTTTCTGGTAGAAATAAGTTGAGAGCGGTAATAAAAACAAAACAGACATTGCGGTGGTCCTGGCTTTGAAATCTTTTAAAATAGAATACTGCATTTCAAGAACTTTGACAAAGTTAACGTCTTACTATAATCCGTCTAAAACATTTTTAAAATGTATGCCTATTCATTAATTAGCAAGATTTTAGGGAACATATCTTCTAACAGAAAACCTGCATTAGACATGTCACAATGCAACTAGTTAAAGTTTGTTTAATGACACCACTAGAGCACATTGATTTATTAATCATTGGCTATTGAATGTCAATCATGTGGTAATCATGTGGTAATTTTAACATATAAACTTATACAGGAAACCTACATTTTTCCATTACTATAGCAAGGTCACATTTATATGCACCATCCCACAAACAAGCTGGATCACACATACCACAGCCTTTGATATACCAGTTGTGGTGCACTGGCAGGGACAGGAAATAGCTGATTGGGTCCATCAATAAGGATCGACCAGAGACCGACCATGTGTCAAGTGTGTACTTTACCACTGGACTACGTCCCATCCCCATGGCAACTACTAAGAAAACTGTTCTTTGTGTTTATAATTTCAGTTACTTAGTACTATCTGTCATCTCAGATAATAACAAATTAATGCAGGGGGTGGGTTTTTGGGTGTCGAAACCTTCAGTTACCACAATCTATTGAAGTTAGCTGTATTTATTTTATGTACTATAAGCCTGGAGTGGGCGTGTCTCATTTTTATCTCTTGAAGGTATTATGGATAAACCTTCAAAGAGAAAGGGGACGCCAGCTCAGGTACTAGGGAAACGACAGAGGAGGGATCCCTGTGCGGAAGAAGTGCAAAACAACCAACAAATGTCAGCAACGCAGAGCTGGTCAAACCCACCAATACAGCCCCAAGCTTGGCTAAAGTCACCAGTACAACCCCAAGCAGGACCACAGTCACCAGTACAACCCCAAGCAGGGCCACAGTCACCAGTACCGCCCCAAGCTGGACCACAGTCACCAGTACAACCCCAAGCAGGGCCACAGTCACCAATACAGCCCAATGCAGGGCCACAGTCACCAGTACAACCCCAAGCAGGGCCACAATCACCAGTACAGCCCAAAGCTGGACCACAGTCACCAGTACAGCCCCAAGCTGGACCACAGTCACCAGTACAGCCCCAAGCTGGACCACAGTCACCAGTACAGCCCCAAGCAGGGCCACATTCACCAGTACAGCCCCAAGCAGGGCCACAGTCACCAGTACAGCCCCAAGCAGGGCCACAGTCACCAGTACAGCCCCAAGCAGGACCACAGTCACCAGTACAGTCCCAAGCAGGGCCACAGTCACCAGTACAGCCCCAAGCTGGACCACAGTCACCAGTACAGCCCCAAGCAGGGCCACAGTCACCAGTACAGCCCCAAGCTGGACCACAGTCACCAGTACAGCCCCAAGCTGGACCACAGTCACCAGTACAGCCCCAAGCAGGGCCACAGTCACCAGTACAGCCCCAAGCTGGACCACAGTCACCAGTACAGCCCCAAGCAGGGCCACAGTCACCAGTACAGCCCCAAGCTGGATCACAGTCACCAGTACAGCCCCAGTCAATAGTTATGGACCTTGAGAAGAGCCAGCAGCCATTTTCAGGTGAAATACTTTCTAATCATACTCATCATATACTTATCAAAGGTTATGTTCAGGGCATGTGGCATCACGGCAACAGGGGGCCAAGAAATATATCCAAATCAGAGTTCAAGGGGTCTAACCTAATTCTTGGTAGAAAATATTTTTGATGCAATAAACAGTCACATCCCATTTAATTTTAAAGAACAAATATAACTGGGTTCCATTATAGACTTGACTTTGCTCCTGAAGTCGGCAAGGGAACCAGTCATCAAACAGACAATGACACCTGCAAATCTAGTGACATCATTGGAAAGTGGGACAGAGCAAATAATTTGTTCAAGTTTCTACAGGTACATTGTTGAAGGTATTTCTTTCAAGAAATATGAGTCAACCAGAAGAATCAAAGCTGGAAATTCTGTATAGACATGTAGTTTACTTTTGTCAGTTGATTTGGGAAATTCAAGCTGGCATCCAAAATGGCTTCCATTTCACATCTTTGGTAATATTGGTGGCCATCTTGAATTTACTATATAATGTAATTCCAGACCAATCGAGTAATGGTTAAAATTAATTCTTTGACCCCAAAAACCTCTGACGAAATACCAAAAGTATTATTCTGTGTTTAAGGGAAATGATACTATCGCAAGCAGGGCCACTATATTGAGCAGGTTGCATGTTACGAAAGAAGAGCATTTCGTGTCAAACTTTGAGGTGTACCGTCAACTATTTACGGAGTGAAAACAGCTGTGGCTGTGATTGGTTGTAATATGTGACATTGATTATTTGTGGAAATACTATTATCCATTGACAATAAATAAATACACTTTTATTTCTTATACACTTGTTATGCACTATATACCAGAGGTTGAAACTAATGCAGTGTACCCCCAAAAATGGAACTGCAATTTTCAGCAAAAAATGACAGTTTCTTGCAGGTAGATTAGATGTGAGGTGCCACACTTTTTTTTTTATTGCTGTACTTCCTGGGTGTGTTTATATGCTGCTTATCTCAGTTTTATTAGAAAACGTTAACAATATCGGCAATAGGAATTGATTTGGTCTATTAGAACCAGCAGTGGTACCCTAGTTTGTCACGTTTAACGGGCAGGTTATTTTATGACATTAGTATCAGTACATACAGATATGTGGGAATAATTACAGCCTCCCCCACCCCCTCCAAATCCTCCCCGACCCCAGCCCCACCCACACCCACAATGCAGTTTTGAATGGAAAATAATGAACATCAATAATTCCAATGAAGCTGAGTTTTTTTAACAAAAGAGCTCAAATGATTTATGGTGGAATTGTTATCTGAGCTAAATCCCAACCCTAATGGTTATGGAGTCGCGTTTTAGTCTATTTTTAAGAGTATTTCAACATCACAGACTGTTGTATCCAAATTTGTTACAGGTTTGTAAATTAACCAAACTTGTGTCCATTTTTACGGGTTAAAACTAATTTCTAGCTGAAAAATATGCCTTAGTGTTTAAAAACTAGGGTCTGTACCTTTAGACTACTATCATATGTGTCTTTTAATTTTTAATTTTCTCCTTTTATCTTAATGATCTGTTTTGCCAATTATAGAAAAGACATTTTTAAACCACTTAAGTATCTGTTTTGGAATGTGTTTTTAAGGGGGGGGGGGGGGGGTTGTATCATAGAATGTTTTGTTGTTACTGTGTTGATATTAAATCTTTCTATATTTTGAATTTCAGAAACTGAGAGTCGCAAGTTTTCTAACCTCAAAAGTAAGTTTCTGTTTAATATTACTTCATCATTTATTCAAAATGTCTGCTGATTGTTCTTATAAAATATTATAGGTGTAATGAATACACAGGGTAATGAATACACATGTATCACAAAAATAAGGTGAAAAATAAAACTATTTATTCATGAATACAATACAATTGATAATGACGACATGGTTAATTAAACGTTAGTCTTTGGTAATATCATACATTTGCTTAATCAATTATACATGTACAATGTTTATCTTTAAAAAATAAATAATTAAATGTTCAAAAGAATGTGCAGCTCTCTGTACATACAGTCATGCACCAACCCATAAAAAGAGTAATAGAGGAAAATTCATTGCAAATAACACTATTTTCAATGGATAACAAAAATAACAAAAATATATTACATTAATATCTAAAGAGCACTAATATTTAATGGGGACTTATTCCCAATTGGACCTCCCTTTGATGCACACTGAATCATACACTGGATACATTTAGGAACTAAAACTTATATAATACCAATAATAGTGAAACAACTTCACATTTTAAATGTTTTTAATACATGTAGTTCGTATTACAGTTAAACATAAAGCCTCTTTTTCACCAGGGTGGGACGTAGCCCAGTGGTAAAGTGTCTGTCTGATACATGGTCAGTTTGGGATCGATCCCCGTCGGTGGCCCCATTGGAATATTTCTCATTCTAGCAAGTGCACCACAACTGGTGTAACAAAGTCCATGGTATGTGCTATCCTGTCTGTGGGATGGTGGATATAAAAGATTGCTTACTGCTAATCAAAAAGAGTAGCCCATGAAGTGGCGACTGGTTTTCCTCTCAATATATGTGTCGTTCAATATAATATTTCCTTCCTTCTTCACCAATTAGCAAAATATGAATTGAAGTACAATTATGTAAATAGACCTCGCTTTAATATCGTCAAATTCTCATAAAAATAATTAAACATTAATTCTATATATTATGTATTTCGGATACCGAAATTGACCGAAGTTTACCAAATGCACTTGGGTTCATATAAATATCTGACATCATTCGGAAAACCTCGATTGATTTCTTTTCGTGAATGTCTCTGCCAAGTTCAGTTCCATCAGCGTATAATTTAGCATTCTGCATTTTCGCCAGCTAAGCATTAGCTGAACGGTCATTCCATCTACCATTTATTTAATTTTAAATGGAATCAATTAATAGATGAAATGGTATACCTTAGCTATCGAAGATGATGGACTGACTTATAATAATTTAATATTAGCCAATAAAGCCATCAATTACTAAAATTATATCTGAATTTGTGTACTCGTCATTTTCCGCAGAAAGGTGGTGCTTTTTGTGGGAACATGTAGATAATATATGTTAAAGAGTTGAATGTAGCTTAACTGATCATGAGATCCATATATCACTATTTTATTTGTGACAATAAATTAATTCACAAACATCTGAGCCATTATCAGGTATTTTGAAAAAAATAACATTTTAATACATACTGTAATCCTTATGGCGTGTTGACACAGTCTGCATACTTGTTTCTTTTACAAGTGTTGTCTCGCCATTTTTGTATTTTGGAAATTGGAATTATTTTAATACAACAGATTTAAATTTAGCGATGCCCACTAGTTCGGACATTATTAATATTTGTAATGGGATGCCACAGAAAGTTCAGGAACACTAACTCCATTTTCGCGTGAAGGCAGCTGAAACAGCCTAAGTCTGAACTAGACTAAACCCTCTACGTATACCCAGTTTTATACTCATGAAATAGTGGTTGGATTCCATTCTATGAATTTTCATGGTGGTTTTAATAGTAGAAAATGGTAGGTCTACATGTGTGCATTTATCGTAAAATAATTGCCGTTGATTTTCAATTCACACAGCATGACTGGTGAAGCAAAAGCATACAGCATGCAGTTACATTATAATATTCTTAGTTTGTTGTTTTGGTGGTACAGATCACTGTCGAACTTGTGAACAGTACAAGACAACCTTATTGCTAAGAATGAATCTCCATCCAAGAGCTCAAGTAATAAAATGCCGGTTCTGTCATACTTAATGCTTTTGTGTATAGTAAAATTTAGACTAATGAATATTACTTGTATTAGTCAGATGTATTGGTAAACTATGTATTGTTCATACAGATCTGTCGTCACGCAGATTGAAAGACTTCAAAGCCGAAGACTATGTCCAGATTGAAGGATACCAGGAAATCGAGAAAAAGCTGAGTGAGGTTGGTGCTGTGTCTTTGATTGGAAGTCCAGGATCAGGAAAAACAACTCTTGGGTGGATTCTCATGAAGCACATCTGTGAAAAGGGGAAACAACAGCCGTTAATGTTAACAAAGCCTTCAGAGCTTGACCTTATTCCAGTTCCTGAAGATTGGGGGAATAAAAATACCAAAGACACTTATGTAGTATTGATTGATGACATGTTTGGAAAGGCAAATCTTGATCAGAGTGAGAAAGAATCATGGGAAAAACAATTTCCAAAAATTAGGTCACTAGTGACTTATGGATTAATCAAGGTACTAATTACACTGAGAACCCAGATATATTCTGAATGTGACAAAAGCTCCACAATGAAAGAATATCAGGCTTTTCTAAATTTTACGCATTTGTCCTTAACTAAATCTGACAAACTAAATATTCTTGAACACCATCTTAAGAGAAACAACAAAATAATCATGGATAAAAATGATAAGATTATGGCTGTAGGACAGACATTTAAAGAGTTGGGCTTTCCTCAGTGTTGTGTGTTTTTTGTAAAATCTACAGATGCTCATAAGCGAGGAGCAGAATTTTTCGAAAAGCCAATTGAATACCTGAAGACAGAGTTTGATCAGATAAAATCAGACAATTCACTCCAATATCTTGTTCTGTTATTGGTTATGTTTAAACAGGGAATCCTGAGGCCTGAATGTTTGGATACATTTAAAGATGACATCGATACCACAAATCTAATTAAGAAGCTGAAAGATGTATGTAGAATTAACAGTAAGGTTACACTGGGGGAAATCAAATGGTCTGCTGACTCTCTCTGTGGTGTATATCTTGTGTACTATGTTGATGGAGATCACAATAGATTCAACAAGGGCTATTCATTCATTCACCAGTCAGTGTTTGATACATTGTTTCTGCAGTTTTCATCAGAGTATTTTGAACAAAGTATTATGATCTGTCCTGCTCCAGTGTTGGTGGAATATGTTGTCACCCCTGGCGTGTCAAATCAAGGTCCTCTTACACTGATGGTTGATGGAGAAAAGAAGTATTCTATTCTTGCTAAAAGGTTTACAGAATTGTTAAAAAATGCAGGTAGTGTCAGAGTCACACTTTCACATCCGTCGTTCAAAGATGAACTATTTGTGGAGTATTTAATCACACATTTCTGGAATTCTGAAATACTGCAAAACATTTTGTCCATGAAATTATACACACAAGTAGAAAAAACGGTGATGCTGAAGAAACAGCATGCAGTTAATATGACCTGGAGGATGGCTGCTATAAAACGTTTACCACATATCGATTGTGAAGAATTTACTGTTACTACAGCAACACTGGCATCTATAGCTGTCAATAACAATACAAACAAGCTGTCAACTTATTTTGCAAGCAATCTTGTTAAGTTGAATTCCAGTAGTGAACTTCAACAAGATCTTTTGAAAGCTGCATGTCTGAAGGGTAATACTGAAGTAGTTGATATTTTATTAAAAGGTGGTGTTGTACCTACTAATGATACATTTAATGCTGCTGCTGTGTCAGACACAGATGGTGTCTCAATCCTCATTAATCTTTTTGAGAAGAAAAATGACCTGGATGTCGATAATTTAGGACACTTGCTATTTCTAGCACTTGAAGAGAGAAATGAAAAAATATCACATGTGTTGATTGATAAAATTGGTGCAATGCAGAACCATGTCAGGGTCCTTGATGAAGCTGTCAAACGGCTACTTTATATTATAGTTCATGAAGATAGATATTGCTCGAGTTTCAATAGGACATGTAAACCTGAAGCTGCAGCTAATCTGTTTAGATGGTTACACACATATTCAAAAGTATGCACTTATAGACTTGCCATTACACTGGCAGCGCAGTACAAACATGCATGTGTTTTAAAATACATCATTAACATTAACCCAGCTTTACTGAATACAGTAACTGAAGGTGAAACTCTCTTACATAATACTGCCAAATATGGATGCCTGGAATCACTGAATACGTTATTAGATCATGGGTTAGACATCAACGCTGTCAATTCAGACAAGCAGACTGCACTCCATTTTGCAGCTCATTACGTTCGCTGTGATATACTTAAAGCATTAGTTGATAAAGGAGCTGTATTAGATGTTGCAGATGACGAACTAAATAGTCCACTTCACTATGCTGCAAAACGCTGGTCAATGGAAATGGTAACGTACCTCGTTGAACAAGGATCACAGGTAAATATACAAAATAAAAGAGGGAACACTCCTCTTCACTATGCTGCAAAATGGTATACACTAGAGTTGATATCTTACCTTGTTGAAAAAGGAGCACAGGTAAATATACAAAATAAAAGTCGGGACACTCCTCTTCACTATGCTGCAAAACACAAGTCACTGAAAGTGGTAACTTACCTTGTTGGAAAAGGAGCAAATATAAATATACAAAATAAAAGGGGGGACACTCCTCTTCACTATGCTGCATATAACAGGTTACTGGAAATGGTAACTTACCTTGTTGAAAAAGGAGCACATGTAAATATACAAAATGAAAGTGGGAACACTCCTCTTCACGATGCTGCAAAACACCAGTCACTGGAAGTGGTAACTTACCTTGTTGAAAAAGGAGCACAGGTAAATATACAAAATGAAAGTGGGGACACCCCTCTTCACTATGCTGCAGAACACCAGTCACGGGAAATGGTAACTTACCTTGTTGAACAAGGAGCGCAGATAAATATACAAAATAAAAGTGGGGACACACCTCTTCACTCTGCTGGAGAACACCGATCTTTGAAAGTGGTAACTTTCCTTGTTGAGAAAGGCGAACAGATAAATATACAAAATAAAAGGGGGGACACTCCTCTTCACTATGCTGCAAAATATTGTATCTTTGGTGCAAACCACAAGTCGCTGGAAGTGGTAGCTTACCTTGTTGAAAAAGGAGCACAGGTAAATATGCAAAATGAAAGTGGGGACACTCCTCTTCACTATGCTGCAGAACACCAGTCACAGGAAATGGTAACTTACCTTGTTGAAAAAGGAGCACAGGTAAATTTACAAAATGAAAATGGAGACACTCCTCTTCACTCTGCTGCAGAACACCAGTCACTGGAAGTGGTGACTTACTTTGTTGAAAAAGGAGCATATGTAAATATACAAAATGAAAGTGGGGACACTCCTCTTCACCATGCTGCAAAATGCCAGTCACTGAAAGTGGTAACTTACCTTGTTGAAAGAGGAGCACATGTAATTATACAAAATAAAAGTGGCAACACTCCTCTTCACTATGCTGCAAAATACCAGTCACTGAAAGTGGTAACTTACCTTGTTGAAAAAGGAGCACAGGTAAATATACAAAATAAAAGTGGGGACACTCCTCTTCACTATGCTGTACAACTCGAGTCACTGGAACTGGTAACTTACCTTGTTGAACAAGGAGCACAGGTAAATATACAAAATGAAAGTGGGGACACTCCTCTTCACTATGCTGCAGAACTCCAGTCACTGGAACTGGTAACTTACCTTGTTGAACAAGGAGCACAGGTAAATATACAAAATGAAAGTGGGGACACTCCTCTTCACTATGCTGCAAAACACCAGTCACTGGAAGTGGTAACTTACCTTGTTGAAAAAGGAGCACAGGTAAATATACAAAATGAAAGTGGGGACACTCCTCTTCACTATGCTGCAAAACACCAGTCACTGAAAGTGGTAACTTACCTTGTTGATAAAGGAGCACAGGTAAATATACAAAATGAAAGTAGGGACACTCCTCTACACTGTGCTGCAAAACACAAGTCACAGGATGTGGTAACTTACCTTGTTGAAAAAGGAGCACAGGTAAATATACAAAATGAAAGTGGGGACACTCCTCTTCACTATGCTGCAGAACACCAGTCAAGTGAAATGGTAACTTTCCTTGTTGAACAAGGAGCACAGGTAAATATACAAAATAAAAGTGGGGACACTCCTCTTCACTCTGCTGGAGAACACCGGTCACTGAAAGTGGTAACATACCTTGTTGGAAAAGGAGCACAGGTAAATATACAAAATGAAAGTGGGGACACAGCTCTTCACTATGCTGTAAAATATTGTATCTGTGGTGCAAACCACAAGTCACTGAAAGTGGTAGCTTACTTTGTTGAAAAAGGAGCATATGTAAATATACAAAATGAAAGTGGGGACACTCCTCTTCACAATGCTGCAGAACACTGGTCACTGGAAGTGGTAACTTACCTTGTTGAAAAAGGAGCACAGGTAAATAAACAAAATGAATGTGGAGACACTCCTCTTCACTATGCTGTAAAATATTGTATCTTTGGTGCAAACCACAAGTCACTTGAAGTGGTAACTTACTTTGTTGTCAAAGGAGCACAGGTAAATTTACAAAATAAAAGTGGGGAAACTCCTCTTCACTATGCTGCAAAACATAAATCACTAGAAGTAATAACTTACCTTGTTGAAAAAGGAGCACAGATAAATATACAAAACGAAAGTGGGGACACTGCTGTTCACTATGCTGCAAAACATTGTATCTTTGGTGCAAATCACATGTCATTGGAAGTGGTAAGTTGCATTGTTGAAAAAGGAGAACAGGAAAATATACAAAATCAGTGTAGGGACACTTCTCTTCACTATGCTGCAAACCACATGTCACTGGAAGTGGTAACTTATCTTGTTGAAAAAGGAGCACAGGTAAATATGCCAAACGAAAGTGGGGATACTCCTCTTCACTATGCTGCAGAACACTGGTTACTGGAAGTCGTATCCTACCTGGTGGAAAAAGGAGCAGAGGTAAATATGCAAAATAAAAGTGGGGACACTCCTCTTCATTATGGTGCAAAACAGGAGGCACTGGAAGTGGTAACTTACCTCGTTGAAAAAGCAGCACAGGTAAATATACAAAATGAAGGTGGGGACACTCCTCTTCACTATGCCGCTGAACACTGGTCACTGGAAGTGGTAAGTTACCTTGTTGAAAAAGGAGCACAGTTAAATATACAAAATGAAAGTGGGGACACTCCTCTTCACTATGCTGCAAAACACAAGTCAATGGAAATCGTATCTTACCTTGTTGAAAAAGGAGCACAGGTTGATATACAAAATAAAAGTGGGGACACTCCTTTTCACTATGCTGCAGAACACTGCTCACTGGAAGAGGAAACTTACCTTGTTGAAAAATGAGCACAGGTCAGTATACAAAATGAAAGTGGGTTCACTCTTCTACACATGCTACAAAACACCAGTCAAGTAAATTGGTAACTTATCTTGTTGGAAGAGGAGCAGATGTAAATATACAAATTGAGAATGGGGACACTGCACTTCACCATACTGCAGTTCTCTGTTCAATGGGAATGGTAAATTTCATGTTTGAAAATGGAGCAGCAGCTGATTGTAAAAATAATAAAAAGTACACACCATTGATTTTAGCATGTACGTGTACAAAGACTGATAATGTGATTTTGTTTACTAGAAAAAGGTGCAGACCCTAATCTTGGAAATATCACAGCAGCAGTTCAGATCTGAATGTTCTTACACAGTCTGGCAATAGTCCACCCATATGGCAGTGCGCAATATTTGGTTGACTTTTAACAGGTAGAATTACAAAATTACCCATGTGTGTTTACAAACTAATATTTTATGACTATTCAATATGGCACAGAATATAAATGGATTGTACATATGCAAGATATATTTTACAGACTTGGGTTATAATAATGTATGGGACGCACATCATTTTATATCTGTTCCATGTCTAAAACGAACCATTAAGCTATGACTAGAAGACCAATATACTCAGAACTGGCACAATAGTATTACTGAATCGGGGAAATGTTCTACATACCTGCTTTTTAAAGAGAAAATAGAATTTGAAAGCTATTTTAATATACTTAACACGAAGCATTATACCACTTTTCTCCGATTTCATATGTCTAATCATGTCTTACCAATTGAAAAGGGCAAGGTGGTCCAATGTTCCAAAAGAAGATACAACATGTACATTATGTAATATAGGTGATATCGGAGATTGAGTTTCATTATATTTTTATTTGTGATAGATTCAACAAGGAACGAAAAAGATTACTATAGCCATACTATGTTATTAGACCAAATGTAATTAAATTTAGAGAACTGTTGAACTGTAAACGTGTCAGCATCCTTAAAAAAACTTTGAACTTATAATATTATAAATAACCACTTTACCTCCTGAAAACCCATTTTATATGGCTTAATCTTACTTATTTGTTTGTTATAAACACTTGTTACTTAACGTATACATGTATATGTATATATATAATGTACTCCTCTGATGCCACCGGATGGTGGCTTTGAGTGAAATAAAGTTCTGTTCTGTTCTGTTAACATAGATGAAAAATACATCAATGATATGTTGTGTGATAACCTGTGTGACAAATCAGATAAGTCATACCATATGAAAAAGGTCCATGGTGTCCATGCAGGAGACTGGTTACTTGACCACGGCTGCTGTGTTGATGCTAGAAATGAAGCAGGACAAACAGCATTACATGTTTGTGTTAAGTGTGATGAGCTTAAAAACCTCAGGTTTCTGTTGAACAGAGGTGCTGATGTGTCACGTGTAGACACTGATGGTAACTGTGTTGCATTATGCTGTGGAGAGGTTGCAGGTTGAGGCTGTGGAGACATTGTTAGAGTCTGGCGTTGTGGATAGTAAAAATAATGATGGAATCACTGCTTTTGATCTAGCTTTCAGTAAAATGAAGCTTTGTCTTGAGAAGGAGAATATGAGCAAATGTCGCAAGATAATCTTTTATCTAAATCACTGAAAGTCAGTATTTAGAAGATTGAAGTTAGCCTGTGTGAGAAACAACTGTCCTTATCAACTCTGATGTGTATGTACAGGGTTAGCAACTGATAACTGGGCATAATAGCAATCTAGCAGACACTTCCTATAGCTGGGGCAGGATTTAGCTCAGTCGATTGAGTGCTCGCTTAAGGTGCTTGCATCGCAGGATCGAACCATTTCAGTGGATCCATTAAACTGATTGGGCTGTTTTTCGTTCCAACCAGTGCACCACAACTGGTCAAAGTCTGTGGTATGTGCTTTCCTGTCTAGGAAAGTGCATATAAAAGATCCCTTGTTGCATTAGGAAAAATGTAGTGGGTTTCCTCTGTTGACTATATGTCAGAATTCCCAAATGTTTAATATTCAATAACCAATGTGCTTCAGTGGTGTTAAACAAAACAAACTTTCTATAGCTGGACATTTTCTTGTATGTTTTGACATGGCAAAAAGCTACCAAACGTGTAACAGGCATTATCGTGTATACTCTGCCCAATCTGATTAAAATTACCTCCACTGGTTAATTACTATTACCAGTAGAGCTAATTTTAATCAGATTGTACTCTGCCATTGCAAAATGTTTTTAGTACATGGATTTATATTCATAATGAAATTATAACAAACCCCAATTATGTGACATTGCATACAATGTATCTATATACTGTTATGTTACTGTTCTATATTTTGTGATTATATAATGTAATCTGTAGAAAGTAAAGGTTTGGGGGTTGGGTGGGGGAGATAGTGTATATAAATAGCTATGTAATATATGTGTAGCTAGTACACTGTGCATCTCTCGGAGTTATGCTTGTATTATTTCACAGTTTTATGAAATTCCTACTGCAAGTACTAGAAGATGTGTATAACAGTAACAAGATGCACAACTCCTACTAGTATTAAATTTGCCTGTAAGTATTAGGTGTGTATCTTATTTATTTGACAGTTTTGATTTATATAACTTTTACTAGTATTAAATTTGCCTGTAAGTAATAGATGTGTATTAAAGGAGCTCAATCACGGATTTAGTGTGCCTTGTTTCTCTAAATATGTATTATAAATGAAACTTACATTTATTTCGAATTGGAATACCAAACCTAGTTATTGTATGATTCAAAATATTTTAATTGAACTACCATCGAGGGAATTCCATGATACGCTTTCTTTTTTAAAATTTGGAAGTCTTCTTGTGATGACACCTGAAAAAATAAGGAAAAACAGACTTGTAGTGATGAGGCTATATATATACGACAACCGTATAATGTATTTTTGGATTTTATATAAACGATCGCCGTGTATAGAGACTTGACAAATGAGGGCCGGCTATATACATGGCAAATAATAAAAAATATATTATTTCATGATTAAAATAAACACGAATACGCTGAAATAAAATAATAAACAGTTGGAACATGAACTCACAATTTATTATTATTATTATTATTACATGTATTATAATGTTGGTAAAATCATGTCGTGGTGGGTGGGGTGTGGTGGGTTGGGGTGGTGGTTACAAAAACATTACATAAATTTAGAGGGGGACCCGGGAGTGGTCTCAGCTTTACTAGTAGCCTATAAAAAAAAATGTATTTTGACTTTTATTGCCTCTTCAATTTTGAGCATTTGAAATGTGACTAAATACAGCAAAATAACCTTTAGTCATATTTATTTATGATAAAATTAACTTTTTTACAAAATTTACGTAAGCAGCCTCAAAATTGCAATCAGTGAAAAATTATTAAGTTCAAGCCCTTTTGTTAGTTTGTGTACTGTCCGTAGTTAGTTTCTCTTTCAGTTCATCTATCTCAGCCGCTGATAATTTGTAATTGTTATTTTTATTTATTTATTTATTTATTTATTCATTATTATTATTATTATTACTATTATTATTATTATTATTATTATTATTTATAAAAAAATTGTTAGTACTGTACTATGATGCTATTCATATATCTATGGAAAACGTATACAAAAGGATCCGCTAAATTCATATACTCCCCCACCCCTCCCCTGTTCACAAAATGCACTGTTCGTACAGTACTTAGTATGTATTCCTCATGTTCCAGATGGTTCGGTAATATGGATCAATCAAATACATGTACTTATTTACCGCCTATATACATTTTTGCTGTGAATATAGCCAGCCCTCGTTTATATAGTTACATCATATATAAACACCGTCTAGATCAGAGTATTCTTTAAAAATGTAATAATTCCTATCCCAAGTCGGCTGTTACGGCATATTTTGTATAATAATGAATCTGACAAGGTGGAAAATGACGGTGTTTGTGATCCAGATGTTTAGTTTTTCGCGTACGGCTAACAATAAATTTACCTATAGATGCAAAGGCCTAACTAGTCGAGATTGTCGACGTTTAACATGCTTTTGTTACTAAAATAATTAATGTATAAGCTTATTATCATTCAGTACATGTTTTTATTATTTTTTAATAACTTATTTTTATTGTGTTTTTTTTCTTTCTATTTACCCTACGTCGCAGAGGACGGTCAAGCGTTCTCGTTACACGAGCTTGGTAAACCATTTTGGCATTGCTGTTATTCGAGGAATGCCTGTCACGTGACTCAAAATAATACGTCACAACTCTGCTCTCCAAATGGCGGTTATTTTTCTCAGAATTATGGACTGTACCCATAATTTAGTTATTTTTTTAAATAAAATATCAATAATAAGTGTGATATGGTGGTTATGTAGATGGTTGAATAAAGTACTTTTAGGTACAAATTAAATGCATATATTGTCATATAATACCTTGTTGGGCCAATAATTAGGTCAACCATCTGAGAGAGCGCGTTTAACAGCATGCATCTGATTTAGTGAATGTATTATTTTAATGGCTAATATAATTTGTAAAGCCTGCATGAGTAGCAAAATTTTAGCTTTGACCCATGTGTTATATACATTTAGCATAACATTTGCACATACTGTTTTATTCTATATTTTCGTAATTTGTCTGTGTATGCGTGTGTGTAAATATTGTCTACTGTTAATAATATTTATCGTGTGTGTCTTTGCTTTACTGAAAATATTGTTTCATAATCCTTATTTGTGCAAACATTGGGCAATCTGTACTAATAAACTACTGCAAAACTTTGACAGAACCAGTTGTTTGAGAATGGTGTTGCAATGAAGTATTTAATGACGTGTTTCTTAGTGAACTCAAGTTATTACTATCTGGCTTCAACACTTGATTTGTTGGAAACAATGTTATTTTGGACACTGATTGATTGATTAATTGATTGATTAACTTATCTTAATACATTGTACTGTGTACAATACATTACCTGTCACTCAAAGTCCAGGACATTCATGTATTGGCTTAATTAAGTCACTATTAATTCTCCATTAATTCTGGAATATATGATTGTACACACTTGACTGTGTTAATGTGGGTACTGAAACTTATCTCTTAATTCTGGTACATAGCACTGTGAACCGAGAGACGACATTGTGACAAGTCTAGAAGTTATAACAATTGCATAATTATATATTATATAATTGTTCTTAATAGTGAAACAAATAATATACATAGTAAAATAGGTTTGTGATAATACATAGTTGTGTCAAGTCTGAAATATATTACTCTGTATAATGAATTAAATCTGTGATGTACTGTACATGGTGAAATACAATTCCGAAAATTCTCGAATATAGTGATGTATTTAGTGAAAGAAATTTATAACACTTTATATACACATTGAAATACGTTTGTCACAATTCTGGAATGTAGTAGTGTACATGTACATAGTGAAAACAATGTTTGAAATCTGAAATATAGTATTGTACATATTTATAAATATTTATATGACAATTGTGGAATATAGAATTGTAAATCGTGAAAACAAATATTGCATTTTATTATTGTACATATTGAAAACAATTATTTGTTACCAATCTGGAATAGTTTATTTTATACTGGGAAACAGAACTAGAAGAGTTCTATAAAATATTCTTGTACAGTGAAACTAATTAATGTGGCATTTTATAAATATGTTAATGAATAGTGACATATATTTATTACTGTGCATTTCATGAATATTGTAACGGATAGTGACATTTATTTGTAATGATTCTAGGACACATTACTGTGCATAATGAACGTACCCAGTAATCGACTTCATATTTAGAATACTGGTATATTACTTAATTATTAATATTTGACATAGTTTTGTATTTGACATACATCTTATAGTATCTGTACATGTATTATGATGTATTTGTTTCTAACTGTTACAGAGCATTTAGTAAAACAAATATTGGTTGAAATTCATGCCATAATGTACATTCAGAAATATTTTGTTTAAATTCGCCTTAATTAATGTATTTTAACAAATATCTTTTTAAAATTAAAATACAGAAAATGAACTCATACTGTAAATTCTTAAAGAGAGGCCTGTCTTTAATAGAAGCTCGCCTTACATAAAGGCCAGCTCCTGCTGTTGTAGCTATGTGAGAAAATTTTATACCAAGTTACAAGTACCCAGTTTCATTTAGAGTATAAACATTAGGCCAGTGATTTTATCAATATTTATTGAAACATACATACATACTGATTTTACACGTTTGTGTGAATTAATTTTAACTAGCGTGTTGTATGTTTGTTTTTACTTTTGTTTTTGTTTTCTTTTCTTTGAATGATTTTTCTTCTTCTTCTTCTTCTTCTTCTTTTTTTGTGGTATCCATAATTCTTGAACACTGAAATCTGTTGTTTAAAATTCTGAACACATTTTTAAATTGCATCATATAATAACTCAGTCTTTATAGCTATTTGCCTTGAGAATAAAAACTTGTTTACGCTCGCTATATAATTATATGCATAGTAAATATAAGTATTCGTCATGTAACGACATATATAAAAACTAATTAAAAGGAATATCATCTAGTGCTTATAAAACTTGTCCAGACTCCATTTTGATGACGTCACACGCATGTAGTTTGTATGACATTATCGTGACGTTAAAGTATCGGACTCTATTACAGTTCTGTTCTGACCGGCCTCGGTGGCGTCGTGGCAGGCCATCGGTCTACAGGCTGGTAGGTACTGGGTTCGGATCCCAGTCGAGGCATGGGATTTTTAATCCAGATACCGACTCCAAACCCTGAGTGAGTGCTCCGCAAGGCTCAATGGGTAGGTGTAAACCACTTGCACCGACCAGTGATCCATAACTGGTTCAACAAAGGCCATGGTTTGTGCTATCCTGCCTGTGGGAAGCGCAAATGAAAGATCCCTTGCTGCTAATCGGAAGAGTAGCCCATGTAGTGGCGACAGCGGGTTTCCTCTCAAAATCTGTGTGGTCCTTAACCATATGTCTGACGCCATATAACCGTAAATAAAATGTGTTGAGTGCGTCGTTAAATAAAACACTTCTTTCTTTCTATTACAGTTCTGAGTCTAGACTCGTTTTATAACAACTAGTCCTGATAAATAAAACGAATATAATCAAAATAACACAAGTAAATCTAACAATCAATGGATTTAAATATAACCATGCGATATAATCTATATTTTGTAGACTACTGATGTCATTAACACCAAAATAATCTTATCAATTTATAGTTCTTAATTTCACTTAATTATAATCAGTGAAAGTATTAGTCAAATGTTCATTTGTATAGACTAATACACATGATTCGGAAATTAAAATAATGTGATATTACAGTTGATACGAGTCAAGTTTCTTGTTCTTCAATTTAATTTACAATACAAACGCTAGTGACTTGACGATATTTATATTTACTTTATGCAGCCAAATCGTGTATGGGATTGATAAAGACCTTCTTGGACAGTTTTAACAGCATTGATTCCATTTACTGAACTATGTACTTGAACTGGAATGTCTTGTCCTACAGACTGACTATAAGTTGAATAATGTGCAACTAATTTGGTTTTTCACAACATTTTCTGTATTATCGGTCCCATATTTTATTTTCAAGTATAAAGAGATAAATATGCATTATTGTTACTGTGTTTATTGAATTCTTTTGGTGTGAAAACATGGAATTATTAACTTAGATCAAGTATTTATGTGTCCTGGGATCCAAACTATTGGCATTTTGTTTTTCTATGGCGGTCATTTTGAAAATCAGAATGTCCTGCTTTTATATGAAAGAGAATTAAACACTTCCAGTATGCACTTAACACACTATTTTCATATTTTGAACAATTCAAGAAAATTCCGACATAAGCTACTAGACTAGTAAGGGTGATAATTCTGTACACTGGCAAAACATAAACACAAATACTGAGTTGTTTTATATTTCCATTCAAGGTATAAGTTCAAACAGAAATGTTTTGTTTAACGACACTACTAGAGTGCATTGATTGTTTATTAATCATCGGCTTTTGGATGTGAAACATATTGTCATTTTGACAGTCATGGAGAGAAAACCCGCTACAGTTTTTAACATGTAGCAAGGGATACTTTATATGCACCAACCCACAGACAGGATAGCACATACCACGGCCTTTGATATACCAGTCGTCCACTGGCTGGAACGAGAAATAGCCCAATTGGCCTACCGACGGGGTTAGATCCTAGACCGACCGCACATCAAGCGAGCGCTGTACCACTGGGCTACGTCCCCCCCCTCAAGCTATAAGATATGTTCTCAACCATTGGCGTAGCCAGGATTTTACATTGGGGCAACCCACATGTGGGGGTGGGGTGGGTTCTCAACCATTGGCGTAGCCAGGATTTTACATTGGGGCAACCCACATGGGCGGTGGTGGTGGGTACAAGGGTTGGGGCACTGTATATGAGTTGTGTTACAGGACGACAGGTAAATGTAAAAAAGGACACAAAGCATATGTTTGGTATGTTAGCCGTATAGCACTAGTTGGAATGGAAAAACATACATCTCTCTAAACAGTGTGGGATCGATATTACGACATATCACTTCTCAGACCCTTTGTACAAACAAGTAAACAAAAAATAATGAAAACCCCAAAACAAAACAAACGAAAGCATCACAAACAAACAACAAATAAAAAACAAGACACTGTGTTAAAAAAAATAAAAAGTCTTTATTCGATAATTATATTTCTAAACCAAGAAAGACATAGTAATTATTTTAATTTACTGATAAAAGAGATATATTAAGAATATAAATTGAAATAAAATATAAAAGAAACCCAGTTCTTCACAAAGATATATAAATGTCTAGTTTTCCAATATAATATATACTAAGACGTAAAAACAATAAAATGGCAGACAGTGTACCACAGATAAAACTATGGGTCTGATTTGACCTACAACTTTCAGTTTAATTTAAATGGTTAATATAATTCGCTTGGCGAATAACATGAAGAACTACAGATGTGTAAAAATGTCCACTAAGTTATTTAGGATATTATAAGTACATGTATGCCACATATCACCAATTTGTAAATAATCTGCGTTGATTATTTACACTATCAATGTAGTAGACAGCTATACATCTGTGTATACCAGTTTATATATACATGTTATAGACAATGGTACGTACTGAAAATATTAAAATGACGTTATGTCTAAGGCCCAAAACACACTGGGCCTGGGTCTTGGTCTGGGTCTGGCGAGTATGGTGCCAATCCAAACTAACGCATTGAATCGAATGTGACAAAACACACCACGTCTGGGATGACGTCAACTACAGATCTGACAACAGACGTTATATAACATGCGCTATATTTTCAAAGTGCCAGACTGGTAGCTGCACAAAGTTCGAACCTTACTCGTTCATTTTTCTTAATAACCAACAGGAAAGGTATATATTAATCAATGTGGATTCCTCATACTTATTGTTGATGTTTATAGAAGTAAATTTATCTAAAGATATGAACGCATTAATATATCTCATGGAAGGAAGTTCCTGTGCATCATTAAAATTTCAATGAGATTTATATTTTTAAAATTTTAAAATATTGTGTTGTACATAGATGTACTATTTATCTGTTAAAAGTACAGTGATCCTCTCCTGCCTTCTGAACCTGAAGTGTGGTCTACACAATGGTGCGCCGTCGGTGATGATGTAACAGAACAACGTATTGATGTACGGTCATGGTCGTATGTGATCACCTTATCGGTTGTGGACAGTTCTTCCACTGATTGGCCTTAACTAAGGGGTGTATTGGGATGTTAAACTTGTCATTTCCAAATGATTTCATATGTGTACCTGCTTGATTTTGACGATTTGTTAACGTGACGTCACGTGTCGACTTCCTAAACATGGAAGATCCCTAGTATCCCTAAACTGTCGAAAATATCTTCGCAGACACTGCATAGTTTCCTGACAAACATCAATGAACACGAAAATAAATAGCAACAACGTTTGTGCCATTCCAACCTCAATCATACCCATCGTTCGTTTTCTTGAAGGCGTGGCATCACACTGACGACGATCAGATACGAACAAAAGTATTTTTCTCAGTGATTAGAATCCATACAATTGTTTTAAGAGTCCGATGATAAGAAAAATGATGTCAAACAGGAGCACGTGACCACAAATGCTAGTAATGTTACTTATGATCACAAAACTTAAATAGCTCTTGCAAATGACATGACACCGCTGGAATATCGAAGAGAGTGGTTACACGTTCATTTACTGAAAGTTTTATGACCAGATTTGAAGTAAACAATATTCTATATGCAATTATTTCGAGTACAGGAACTTTTTTCCTCGAGTATATATTGATAACATGTTACAGTTACAGACCCAGACGTCAACATACGCCAGGTTGTGTTGTGGCGGGCGATGTTTATAGGAGGGTCATGTCATGCTCCCTAGGAAAATATACTCAAAACAGTACATTTGCTGGTGCAGTTGGTGGGTTTCGGTCAATCATAGGGTCCAGTATATGCTATGCCACACTCGCCAGACCCAGATACAGACCCAGACCCAGACCCCAGACCCAGACCCAGACCCAGACCCAGACCCAGACCCAGATACAGACCCAGACCCAGACCCCAGACCCAGACCCAGTGTTTTCGGATACAGTTTTGAATGTAGTTATTCTGTAAGACACAATGCAGCGCTTATTTGAACACAAAAGTAGGAATAACACATTTTACTCATTAGTGGATTGTGCAACTCCTGCAATTAAGAAACTGCCTACGACAAAAACAAACATGCCGTGGACATTTACAGGGGTTGTTGTGACAGGCAAAGTATATATACTACTCAAAAGAATTTAAGGGTCAAACATTTATAACAAAATAAGTTTCAGAGTGTATTAGATTGATGGTGTAAACTACACCAATTTTTTTATTTATTGTTCCATATTTACAAAAAACCACAAATAAACGTCACTGTATACAAGAAAGTCACATGACATGCTGTCAAAGTTGAAGGTTGTCAAACATGGATTTTACACATTAGAACATTCGTTTAATAGTGTGTGAATCCACCCCTGGCGCGAATACACTCGACACATCGTTGCCTCGTGCTGTTGATCAGACGTCTGAAGAACTCTTGGGGAATGGCCTGCCACTCTGCCATAAGAAGTTGACCCAGATCATGAAGGTTGGCCGGAGGGGCATGGCTATCCCGAACTCTCCTGCCTAATTCGTCCCAGGCGTTCTCTATTGGGGCCAAGTCAGGCGAATATGCTGGCCAATCCATCCTGGCGATACCTTGTTGTCTGAGAAAGTCCGTTACCACCCTGGCGCGGTGGGGTCTGGCATTGTCATCCTGCAGAACTGCCCCGCCGCCAATCTGCTGAAGGCCTGGGAGAACCAACGGCCGGATAATCTCATTCAGATAGCGGATTCCATTCAGATTGCCATCCACCACATAGAGGGGGGTCCTGTGGTGGATAGAGATGCCACCCCACACCATGACGCTGCCACCACCGAACCGGTGACGTTGTCTAACATTAACGTCAGCAAAGCGCTCCCCAGGACGTCTGTAGACACGAAACCGACCGTCGTTGAACTGGAGACTAAACCTGGACTCATCAGTGAACATCACTCGACCCCACTGAACACGTTGCCACCGCAGATGAAGCGTGCACCAGTGACGTCTGGCCGTTCTGTGACATGGTAGGAGTGGTGGTCGAACAGCCTGGCGACGGCAGCGTAGATTATTGGCTCTCAGACGATTGCGTATGGTTTGATCAGACACTCGAGTTCCAGTCGCAGTCCGCAGATTGTCACGTAATCGGCGTGCAGTGGTTGTGCGTTGACGTAGAGCCATATTGGTGATGTAGCGGTCCTCTCTATTTGTAGTGCTTCGGGGTCTTCCCGAACGTGGACGATTTCGAACAGAATTCGTTGCTTGGTACCGTTGCCACAGTCGGCCAACGACACTCTGACTGACACCAAGTCTCAGAGCAACATTTCTTTGCGTATTGCCATCCTGAAGCCAAGCAATAGCCCTTCCTCGATCTTCGATAGTCAGTTGAAGTCGTACCATTGTCGAATTTGGAGTGTGCACCGTACACGAACGCAAGCTCCAATTATACGGAAATTCAGCATTGGGAACATGGAATACACGTGCAAAGCGTGCAAATGAAGCGCTTTGTGAAAAAGCAAGTTATGGGCACTTAGCAGACCTTTCGCTTTCGCCCTAATTTACGTGCAAATGTAAGCATGTTTTCGCCATTAGAACTAGTCGACATTGTCAATGACAGTGGATTTTAATTCATTTATGGGTTGCTTAGACCCACTTTCGTCAAAATGGAACAATACCATGCGTGACATTATGGTCTAGCTAATATAATTGACATTCAGAAAATAATGTCGAAAATATCGTCTGACCCTTGAATTCTTTTGAGTAGTATATAGGAGGGTCGCGTCATGCTCCCTAAGAAACTATACTGAAAACAGAACATTTGCTTGTGCAACTGGGTTTCAATCATAGGGTTCAGTATGTGGCATGCTATGCCCTATCCTGCCCGTGTTGCAATCATGCCTACACCACGACGATGCATGGATCTAGCAACATTCTGAATGGTGCATTGGCGGACGTTCTTCCAGTCATCCCGTGACGCACAGTATGGTTCCTGTAGTGTTTGTGTCGATCTTTCTTCTTTTTAAAAATTTATTATTATTTATTTCATGTATTGCCACATGTACAGATCACACTACATATGCATGTGACATGGCTATGCAGCGGATTTTACCACACATGGTTATTCTTGACTTTACTCAAGTTTTAAAAATTCCTCCCACCTCAACACACAGACCCCCCCACCCCCACCCCCACCCCCCACTCCCACTCTCCCCACGTCCCAGAATTAGTAATTGGCGAAGTCAGAGGTTACGTCCGGGATGGGCGTGTCTGAACCTTCATTGGACATGTGCACGTAAATCGAGTTCCCTCCCTTAATATAGCGGATTAATAATTACATTGACAAATTACAACAATAATAACAAGACATATGCATACATATACATTACATATACATTACGTTAGATATACACATATATTATGTTACATATGCATATATTTATATATTTACATAATATATACATCAACAAGTCAAAGACAGTTCAGTGATGTTCTGCAATGGACAATCCATGAAGAAGAGCAAAACATGAAGAATTATGACGGGGGGGGGGGGGGGGAGGGACGGACAAAAAAAGGGGAGATGAAGGATAAAGTGAAGGGATAAGTAGAATAATTGTATCGATCTTTGGCTGGGGTGGTCAGTCTCACAATGCAGAGTCGAATAGGTCTTTAGTAAAACTGGTTGATTCCATGAATCTCTGCCTAGTGCCTCGTCTATAGGAGGACAGCCATTCTCGAGGAGATCCTCTATAGCATAATACATTCTTTCTTAATAGGGATTTCATAGCAGGTCATTGGGTTTTATGTGTATTTCAGGTCACATTGACATAAGAAAATAAAAACCTTTAATTATGGTAGGACCTTAAAAGTATGAATATTCCACGATTGCAGGGTTGTAAACATTAAAATTTAAAAATATATTACTAAAAGTGTGGCATCACAGTTTATTCCTGTAGACCCTTCATATATATATATATATATATATATATATATATATATATATATATATATATATATATATATATATATATATATGAATTACATAGAAATACGGAAAAAATGTACTAATGTTCACCGATATCTATCATAAATAATGAACAATAATAGTGAATATACTTGGATACATTGTACTCGTTTCATCTCCTTTCAACATAGCAACCTTCTGTCCAGAATCAAAAACATATTTTTCTTGAGTTGTCTGTATTTTTGAAATCCTGCGCATGCGTCTGAATGGAACGATCATGAACATTGCTGAGACACAGACTGAACCCGCCGACAAGAAAGGACCAGACGTAGGTACGGGTCTGGTCGTACATCAGACCTGAAACAGACGATATACGGTAATCTGGATGGTTATCTAGATGTAGGTACGGATCTGGTCGAACATCAGACCTGAAACAGACGATATACAGTAATGTGGACGGTTATCTAGACGTAGGTACGGGTCTGGCCGTACATCAGACCTGAAACAGAAGATTTACGGTAATCTGGAGGGTTTTATAGATGTAGGTACGGGTCTGGTCGTACATCCGACCTCAAACAGAAGATTTACGGTAATCTGGAGGGTTATCCAGATGTAGGAAATGGTCTGGTCGTACATCAGACCTGAAACAGGAGATTTACGGTAATCTGGACGGTTATCTAGACACATTTTATTTATGTTTATATGGCGTCAAACATGGTTAAGGACCACATAGATATTGAGAGAGGAAACCCGCTGTCGCCACTTCATGGGCTACTCTTTTCGGTTAGCAGCAAGGGACCTTTTATATGCACCATCCCACAGACAGTGGACTGTCAATACAAGCCTGCGATTGTCAACATCGAGCGCGCCAATCAGTCGAGTGAAGGACTAAAATATAATAATCATAATAATAATCATAATAATAATATATACTACTCAAAACAATTTAAGGGTCAAAAATTTATTACCAAATAAGTTTCAGAGTGTATTAGATTGATGATGTAAACTACACCAACTTTTTTATTTATTGTTCCATATTTACAAAAACCCACAAATAAACGTCACTGTATACAAGAGAGTCACATGACATGCTGTCAAAGTTGAAGGTTGTCAAACATGGATTTTACACATTAGAACATTCGTTTAATAGTGTGTGAATCCACCCCTGGCGCGAATACACTCGACACTTCGTTGCCTCATGCTGTTGATCAGACGTCTGAAGAACTCTTGGGGAATGGCCTGCCACTCTGCCATAAGAAGTTGACCCAGATCATGAAGGTTGGCCGGAGGGGCATGGTTATCCCGAACTCTCCTGCCTAATTCGTCCCAGGCGTGCTCTATTGGGGCCAAGTCAGGCGAATATGCTGGCCAATCCATCAAACCGATACCTTGTTGTCTGAGAAAGTCCGTTACCACCCTGGCGCGGTGGGGTCTGGCATTGTCATCCTGCAGAACTGCCCCGCCGCCAATCTGCTGAAGGCCTGGGAGAACCAACGGCCGGATAATCTCATTCAGATAGCGGATTCTATTCAGATTGCCATCCACCACAGAGGGGGGTCCTGTGGTGGATAGAGATGCCGCCCCACACCATGATGCTGCCACCACCGAAACGGTGACGTTGTCTAACGTTAACGTCAGCGAAGCGCTCCCCAGGACGTCTGTAGACACGAACCCGACCGTCGTTGAACTGGAGACTAAACCTGGACTTATCAGTGAACATCACTCGACCCCACTGAACACGTTGCCACCGCAGATGAAGCGTGCACCAGTGACGTCTGGCCGTTCTGTGACGTGGTAGGAGTGGTGGTCGAACAGCCTGGCGACGGCAGCGTAGATTATTGGCTCTCAGACGATTGCGTATGGTTTAATCAGACACTCGAGTTCCAGTCGCAGTCCGCAGATTGTCACGTAATCGGCGTGCAGTGGTTGTGCGTTGACGTAGAGCCATATTGGTGATGTAGCGGTCCTCTCTATTTGTAGTGCTTCGGGGTCTTCCCGAACGTGGACGATTTCGAACAGAATTCGTTGCTTGGTACCGTTGCCACAGTCGGCCAACGACACTCTGACTGACACCAAGTCTCAGAGCAACATTTCTTTGCGTATTGCCATCCTGAAGCCAAGCAATAGCCCTTCCTCGATTTTCGATAGTCAGTTGAAGTCGTACCATTGTCGAATTTGGAGTGTGCACCGTACACGAACGCAAGCTCCAATTATACGGAAATTCAGTATTGGGAACATGGAATACACGTGCAAAGCGTACAAATGAAGCGCTTTGTGAAAAAGCAAGTAATGGGCACTTAGCAGACCTTTCGCTTTCGCCCTAATTTACGTGCAAATGTAAGCATGTTTTCACCATTAGAACTAGTCGACAGTGTCAATGACAGTGGGTTTTAATTCATTTATGGGTTGCTTAGACCCACTTTCGTCAAAATGGAACAATACCATGCGTGACATTATGGTCTAGCTAATATAATTGACATTCAGAAAATAATGTCGAAAATATCGTCTGACCCTTAAATTGTTTTGAGTAGTATATACTTTATATTACATTGGATTGTTTTCTTTAGTTTCTTTCTTTCTTTATTCAGTTAGTTTTATAATAAAGTGTTTTTCGTGTTTGGTTGGTTTGTTTGGATTTTAATAAGTGTGGTACGACAGGATGTGACGAAAAGCCTTCACATTTGTCAGGGGACCTCGTCCTTATTGGATCATATGCCGTTTTGTAACGTTACCTGCCACTGGTCCACCAACCACCTGTCACAGGCCGCTTACGATGCTGAGGAATCAATAACCGCCAGTGAATCTTTGAATTCCAAGGATGTCGGCTAAGATGGGCACCGAGAGGGTCTCGATACCTACCGTGAAGGTCCCGAATACCAGCGCCATCACCAGAAGACCCGCAAATGTCCCGAGTGCGGCCATGCACGCCACGAAGGCCCCGCTAACGAGAAACGAGATCAGATAGAGGAGTATGGTGTCCACGCCCTGTTGCTGCGCGACCAGACCCATGGCGAGTCTTCCCACGAGGTTGGAGATACCGATTCCAAACATGAGCAGAGCGCTTCGCTCGAAGTCCACCTCTCTGTTCTCGGCGTACGCAGTAAGGTGCAGGTACGTGATGGACAGACCGAAGCAGACGAAGAAGTTGTTCGTGGACAGCATCCAGTAGTCCAGCTTCCGGAACATCGTCGGGTCGAGGGAACTCTAGGACTTCTTCAGTTCCGGTTCCGAAGACACACAGGTTGAGACTGACGGCTCCCAGCAGCAGCATGGCGCCCCTCCAGGAGTAGAAGTCGACCAGGGCCCGTATCAAGGGAGGGAAGATCAGCGTGCCCATCCCCACGCCGGTTACGGCCACAGCCGTGGCTACGTTACGGAACTTGTCAAAGTAGAAGGTCACCGCGGTGATGGCAGCTAGATCGGCCGCTTCAAAACTCAAACCCTGAGAAAACAAAAAGTCAAAACACAAAAGACGCAAAATTGAAAACATATTTTGGGGTTATAGAGTAAACAAGATGTGACATGCTTATAAGGTGGCAAGGAGCACAATATGAAAATCGCCATGTAGAACCGCCATGTTTTATTCAGGATCAGTGATCCAGCGTGGACCCTCGGCCTTCTACGCCACCCAACTCGGCTACCTAAGTGTTTGTGGACGCCCTATCACAACCCTGGAGAAATAAGTTTTCAGTCAAGAAAAATAACAGACGGAAACAAATTGAGGAATGCAGCGAAGTATAGGGGCATCTTGTCCTACTTTTACTTTTCTGTCAAATGCCCCCTCTCTAGTTAAGACCATCATCAAGTAGGCCCACTTGTTGCAATTAGCACTTTGGTTTGGTGTCAAATGCACCCTCTCTAGTTACCATCATCATCAAGTAGGCGTATTCAACGATATATAATGCACATTATTGCTAAATATCAACAAGTATAATCGTATAGTTAATTAATAAAACGGTTAAATGTGACGGCTATTATATATTACGGGCGCAGCCATTTTGTATCATCCCAGTAAATACGCTCTCTAGCGAGCAGGTAGTTACGTAATACCTAACGTGTCCCGTCAGGAATTAGTCTTCTAACTGAAGAAACAAAACATACCTGATTTTTGCGGATGCATCACAATATTCTATAATAATAGTCATCCCAATAAGCAAGCAAAAATTATATATTATATTTAATACAAAATAAACCACCATTGTCAAAGTGTTGAAATAACTGTATTATGGTATGTACATAAATTAACCCACAAACTGAAATAATAATCGGAGTGTTTTCTTAGTTAATTGGTCGTTTCTTTCCGTGGCCTGTACCTGTAGTTCCTGATTGGCAGGTGTATATTTAGACGGTTCTCAGACACTGTGTCTAGACACACTAAAGAGACGTGTCTCTTTTATTAAGTTCACAGGGTATTGTGTGTTAACCGCACGGACCCCCTTCTAATCGTAATCGATCAGCCGTCTTGCTTTATTATTGTAAGTAATTCTGTAAAACCCTTGATTAAGTAGACTTTCCTATCTAAAATCACAAAACTGACCAATTACGTAGTCCCACTTGGATATCGTGAGTGGTCGTTTTTGCTCGAACATAGCATATCAAAAGGAATTTTTTTCTTCGGATTTAAAAAAAAAAATACTATAACTCCATTTCGATCTATTGATGCAAATTGAAATGTATTTAGTTAAATAGTTTAATATACTATCAAGTCATTTATGTTGTTTTACAAGTCAGGTTGATGAAAGCGAAGCGCCTTGTCGTAAATTAGAGCGTTTGTTTACACTGTGCATAGAGCAGATGGACGGAGCTGACGTCACTTCGCCCCAAGCTATACTACTGGACGTCACAAAAACGAAACAAAATGGCTGCCCCCAGTTAGCAGGAATAATCAAGGTTTTTTTATTAACTCTAAAATTACGCGTTTTTCGTTTATAAAAGTGTCAGTATGTGTTGGTGGTCCGGGTATGCATCTTTCCAACACATAAATCTCTTGTTTGAGTTTACTCTACCTTTAACGACAGCACTAAAGCACAATGTATTTATTTATTAATCATCGACTAGTGCATTTAGGGCCTCCACGAGTCCAAAATATTGGCTTTGAGTACTCGAGGGTGAAACTCGACCCTGACTAAGTACCCGCCAGTTACACTATATCATAATAAAACTAAGACATAAAGTAAAATAGCATTATGCATCTTACTTCAAGCGCTGAACATGGATGCCAAATCATGCATTCCACACATTCGACTTTTATTTTGTTTTCCCTTCATATCTCATAGCTCTATAATGTAACCGTTGGAAAACATGGCAAAATGACGTAAAAATATACCGTAATCAAATGAGAGTGCTCTTCCTTGCTCAGGAACTCGAGGTCCGTGCCCGAGTACCAGAATACCCATGAAGAACCTAACTGCATGTTAAATAGTGGTAATTTGACATATAGTCCTATTTAACGACGCACTCAACACATTTTATTTACGGTTATATGGCGTCAGACATATGGTTAAGGACCACAGATTTTGAGAGGAAACCCGCTGTCGCCATTACATGGGCTACTCTTCCGATTAGCAGCAAGGGATCTTTTATTTGCGCTTCCCACAGGCAGGATAGCACAAACCATGGCCTTTGTTGAACCAGTTATGGATCACTGGTCGGTACAAGTGGTTTACACCTACCCATTGAGCCTTGCGGAGCACTCACTCAGGGTTTGGAGTCGGTATCTGGATTAAAAATCCCATGCCTCGACTGGGATCCGAACCCAGTACCTACCAGCCTGTAGACCGATGGCCTGCCACGACGCCACCGAGGCCGGTCATATAGTCCTAGAGAGGAAAGTCTCTAAATTTGTCCATTAGTAGCAAGGGATATTTTATATGCACCATCCCACAGACATGATAGCAAATTGATATACCAGTTGTGGTGCACGCTCTGCAACGACAATTAGCTCAATAGGCCCAACGACGGGGATCCAATCTAGACCGACGGCGCATCAAGCAGTTTCTAAGTTTTGTAAATACCACTTTGATCATCGGCTATTGGATGTCAAACATTTGGTAATTCTGACACATAATCTTCAGAAGAGAAAAACATCCTACATTCGTGTTCAAGACAAGGAATCTTTTATATACACTTTGCCACAGACTGGACGGAAGATACCACGGCTTTTGATATACCAGTCGTAGGAGGACTGTTTGGGATGTGAAAAAACACGATGTGTCCACCGATGAGGTTCTGTCCCACAACCTAAGCGCCTTAATCGAGCGTTCTACCGACTGAGCTAAATCTCGCCTCTTTGCCAGACTTTCCCGATAGTTAATAGTTATAACGGTAGGCTAATAGAAGAGAAATATATTGCATAACAAGTTAAGACACGGGTGTAGTTATTAATTTAAAAGCAGACGTATATCGAGTTGGCCTTAGTACCGATTCCTCGTCTAGTTGTGGATACGATTTCGAAACCATTTTTATTTTATTTTTTGTGATTGCATTTTATATAAAAGGCAAAGACGCATTCTCTGGAATTCTTTGCAGATATTTATAACTGGTTTTAAATGGTAAAAGTGCTCGAACTGAAGAAATATTGTTTCACGTACATAAGTATTTAAATCAAACAAAACGTTTCCCTTAATTAGTAAATAATATATGCATTTTTTCTGTTATTATTTTGTTTGTTGCTATTACCTTGTTTCTGTTTTGTGTTTTCTTTTATCAAACCTGCTGTCTAATTATTGAACACATAGATAACTTCATTGCGTCTTTTCTCTGTTTCATTCATTCTTTCTTTCTTTCTTTCAATATTTATTTCTGTTCATATTTAAATAGCAAATACTATATTACTGTCGTGACATGTATGTATTATGGAGAAGGCCTTGTAAGTTTTATAACTCGTGTCTAATCCATTTGTTCCCTTTAAAAAGCAATAAAATATGTTTCAATCAATCCGTCAGTTAAAGGGACAGTCCTGAGTTGTAAAATGTTTCCCACCAATTAAACCTTAATTGGATATAAGCACGAAAATAAGTTTCCTGTGTAAGACTATATGTCTCAAGTACCAAATGTTTGACATCCAATAACCAATGATTAATAAATCGATGTGCTCTAGTGGTGTCGTTAAACAAACAAGCAAATCTTCTCCACAGAGTTATATATGCGCATACAGGCACATGAACCAAACACCTAAAGACTCATATAAAGCTCATGTCGACTGGATGCGGTGCATGCGTGCGGTCAGACTGTTGCGTCTGCGGCTTGCGTTTTGGGAATATATACCATATAGGATTATTTCAGTGCGGTCCCACAACCTAAGCGCCGTAACCGAGCGTTCTACCGACTGAGCTAAATCCCGCCTCTTTGTCATAGCCATGTCAGACTTTCCCGAAATTAATAGTAATGACAGTAATAGAAGAGAAATGTATTGCATACCAAGTTAAGACACGGGTGTAAAATGTTTCCGACCGATAGAGCCTTTCCGATGACGTAACATACACATTACATACACTTTCTTATTAAGAATATCAGTGTCTGTATTTACAAGGTGTTTGTTATTGTCCTAATACTTGTAGTAGCCCAAACCGGATTTTACATCTTACATACGAAAAAATATATGTCATGAAGTAAAAACTGAGTGCTACAAACATTTAATAGTATACGACCGCAAACACATTCGATATACAGACACTGGTATTCTAAACAAGAACATGTATTTAGTATGAAATAGTAGTCGCCAAAAAGTCCCTTTAATATCTGCTGACTGAACAAGGTGCTGGGATGTCGTTAAACATTATTTTCCTGTTTAACTTTATGCAGTGGCTACCTGTGATGATCCCGAATGTAAAGTACAGCACTGTAATATTTGGCGCGAAACAGCTCAAGACGAACCCGAACGTTGACGTCACGCCTCCTAAACTCGTAGAGGTGCAATGTGCGACTCAGCCAGTGTACAATATACCAGTAAGCGCGTGATAACATGCATTGTAATACGTAAAGCTCGAGGAGGTGCAATGTGCGACTCAGCCAGTGTACAATATACCGACAAGCGCCTGATAACAACATGTATTGTAATACGTAAACCTCGTGGTCGTGCAATGTGCGACTCAACCAGTGTACAATATACCAGTAAGCACAGAGGCGTAGGCTACGGGGGTTCGGGGGGGGGTTCGGGCGAACAACCCCCACCACCCACCCCCACCCCCACCCCCGCTGAAGCAAATGGTCCGCTTTCAGAACTAAAACATACAGGTTTATACATATGGAGTTTCTGGCGTTGCAAAAACAAAATGGAAAAAGGTCCACTTTGTTCATATTCGAACACCCCCCCCCCCCCCCCCAGGTCCAGATCACGCTACGCCCCTGAAGCACCTGATAACATGCATTGTAATACGTAAAACTCGTGGTCCTGCATACGTTAAAGTTTGTTTTGTTTAACGACACTACTAAAGCACTTTAATCATCGGCTATTGGATGTCAAACGTTTGGTAATTGGTAGTCTTAGAGAGGAAACCAGATAAAAAAAAATTCATTAGTAGCAAGGGATCTTTTTATATGCACTTTACCACAGACAGGACAGCACATACGACGGGTTTTGATATACCAGTCGTGGTGCAATGGTTAAAACGAGAAATCGTCTGTGGTTATATGCACTTTACTACAGGCAGGACAGCACATACGACGGGCTTTGATATACCAGTCGTGGTGCACTGGTTAAAACGAGAAATCGTCTGTGGTTATATGCACTTCACTACAGGCAGTTTCCCGTTATAGCCAGTGCATATAACAGATTCCTTGCTACTAACGGAAAAATGCAGCGGGTTTCCTCTAAGACTATATTTCAAAATTACGAAATGTTTGGCATCCAATAGCCATCGAAATGATTAATAAATCAGTGCTCTAGTGGTGTCGTTAAACAAAACAAACTTCTTTTTCACCACAGACAGGCCATACAATATAACGGTCTTTGATATACCAGTCGTGGTGCACTGGCTGGGACGGATTAAAAACAATTACAGTATGGATCTACTGAAGTGATTCGACCCTACGACGCACGCACCCCAGGAAAGCGCTCTACCAACTGAGCTAGATCCCGCCCCACCAGGAAAGCGCTCTACCAACTGAGCTAGATCCCGCCCCACCAGGAAAGCGCTCTACCGACTGAGCTAGATCCCGCCCCACCAGGAAAGCGCTCTACCGACTGAGCTAGATCCCGCCCCACCAGGAAAGCGCTCTTCCAACTGAGCTAGATCCCGCCCCACCAGGAAAGCGCTCTACCAACTGAGCTAGATCCCGCCCCACCAGGAAAGCGCTCTACCAACTGAGCTAGATCCCGCCCCACCAGGAAAATGCTCTACCAACTGAGCTAGATCCCGCCCCACCAGGAAAATGAGTATGATGTGCTATTGATTAAACATGTCTAAATTAGAGGGAAAGATGATTTACAGAAAATGAAAGAAGAAAGAAAGAAAGAAAGAATTGTTTTATTTAATGACGCACTCAACACATTTTATTTACGGTTATATGGCGTCAGACATATGGTTAAGGGCCACACAGGTATTGAGAAAATGAAAGAAGAAGGAAAATAAATAAATATACAAAAAACAAATCAACAACAACCATAACCACATTAAATTGCTTAACTTTTTTTCTGGGTAGTATTTTAAGTCAAATCTCTGTTGTTTACTTGTGTTACAACCAGTTCATATATTTGTTTTCTTAATGGGGAAAATTCCCCTTAACCAATGAACAAATGCAAAGGATGCAATACAGAATGTATTATATTATATTGTTTATCTTGCCTTGATGACGTGGCGATATACCTGTTCATTGTTTTACTTGACATTGTCAAACATTTGGACACGAATTCAAGGGTACTTTCACCCGATATAGACATCAAGTACTACTCTACACCAGGGCCGGACCTGGCCTAAACTAAATAGGGGGTGAAGGAGATAAAACTAAGAATTAGGTATTACTAATACACAGCCCACCTGCCTCTTTGTAGGCACAGCCCTAACATTAACCGGTGTCCTTGGCAAACTGTCTGTTAAAGCTATTTGTTGATTTAGCATTAATTGAAAGTTAAAGTTTGTATTGGTTAATGACACCACTTGAGCACATTGATTTATTATTCATCGGTTATTGGAAGTCAGACATTTGGTAAATTGATTCGTAGTGTTCAGAGGAAAGCCGCTACATTGTTCCACAAGCAGCAAGAGATATTTTATATGCACTTTCCCACACAGGATATCACATACCACGGCCTTTGGTATACCAGTCGTGATTCTTGACTTGACTTGAGAGTTTTTCCATGCTCATATACCACGAAGGTTTCGAGCATGTCTATCCCGAGTCCCGTCTCTGGATACCAGTGGCCTGACTCGGGGCAGAAAACTTTAATGGGCAATTTTGAATTTTAAATCTGAAAATAAAAAATGGGACTTTATTAAGTTTGGATGCGCATTCCGAAAAAATAAAAATAATACTTACATAGCTCTAGGATTTTAATTTAATTTTAATTTTGGTCGCAGGAAAGATTGGGCTATCTAAAATTAAATAAACTATACTATTTATCCTTACAAATTAATTGCCCCATAGACTAAAAAAAGAGGGAAATGTTGGGCAGGAAAAAAAAAAGGGGAGGGGGGGGTAGCAACCCCCGCCCAGGAAGTTTTGTTTATTGGTTGGGATTAAAAAAAGGAAAAGAGGGTTATCAATTGTATCGGGAACGTTGGCGTGGAAGGCAGAATGGGGGAGAAACGGGGGGGGGGGGGGGCAAGGGCCGTCCCCGGACATACCTATCACTCCTTATGGCCAAATCGCCTACGCCTAAGCGTCTAACCACCTAGTCGTGATGCACACTGGCTGGAATGAGAAATAGCACAATGGACCCTAGACCGACCGCGCATCAGATGAAGGCTTTCACCACTGGGCTACGTCCCGCCCACAGTCGAGCTTTCTTTTATCTACGTTTCCCAACATATGCCAATCTTATTTTCCATTTTCTTCAAAACAAGATGACATTCTGCTGGCAAAAAAAATGTTATCCAGAATTTTAGACATGGGTATAGTACGAGAGCTCAGGAAAAAAGCACTCGCCTTATTTGCGGTCGGTTTTGGGATCAATCCCTATCGGTGGGCCCATTGGGCCATTTCTCGTTCCAGCCAGTGTATTATGACTGGTACATCAAAAACCGTGGTATGTGCTGTCCTGTATGTGGAATGGTGCATGTAAAACATGGAAAAAAGTAGCGGTTTTGTCAGAATTACCGAATATTTAACATCCAGTATTATATCCTACGGTTAATAAATCAATGTGCTCTAGTGGTGTCGTTAAACAAAACAAACTTTAACTTTAGTAGGTGATTACAGATGCAGTTAAAAGAGTGTTTTGTTTAACGACACCTCAAGAGCATACTGATTAATTAATCATCGGCTGTTGGGCGCCAATGTTCAACAACCTGGTGAACTACACACAAACTATGAAAACAATTGACCGTACAACATAACAGTAAATATCAATTATTAAACAGTGCAGGTACATAACTGCTAGGGTTGGTGGGGCACGCAACTAGCCTTGTGATCTAGGTTTTACTGTAGCAACATAGACATTTACACATGTTAGTAATCACTCTGATACTTGGTGGGTGGGGTGGGGTGGGGGAGGGGGGATCTAGCTCAGTCGCCTGAGGTGCTTGCGTCGTAGTGTGTTTAAGAAATAATTCATTGAATTATGGATAGACACTTTTAAAATGAAGGAAATGGTTCCAGGAAATGGTTTATTTAACGACGCACTCAACACATTTTATTGACGGTTATATGGCGTCAGACATATGGTTAAGGACCACACAGATATTGAGAGAGGAAATCCGCTGTCGCCACTTCATGGGCAACTATTTTCGATTAGGATAGCATATACCACGGCGTTTGATGTACCAGTCGTGGTGCACTAGCTGGAGCGAGAAATAGCTTAATGGGCCCACTGACGGGGATCGGTCCCGAACCGACAGCGTATCAAGCGAGCGCTTTACCACTGGGCTACGTCTCACCCCCCCCCCCCCTTTAAAATTCATCATCAACATTTCTAAAACAGAAGATGCAAACACGTCGGTTTCTACCCAAAGTTTTTTTTTTAACGACACCACTAGAACACATTGATTTATTAATCATCGGCTATTGGATGTCAAACATTTGGTAATTTAGGGAAGAAATCCATACATTGTTCCATTAGTAGCAAGAGATCTTTTATATGCACCATCCGACAGACAAGATAGCACATACCACGGCCTTTGATATACCAGTCGTTGTGCACTGGCTGGAACGAGAAATAACCCAATGGGCCCACCGATGGGGATCGATCCCAAACCGACCGAGCATCAAGCAAGCGCTTTACCACTGGGGTTCGTCTCGTCCCGGTTTCTATCCAAGCCATATAATAGTATCTTCCTGTTTTACTATTTAAACAATGGGTGTAAACAATATTCTGTTAGGGTGAATCTAACAACGGTTAAATATTAATGTGACAGGGTGACGACCAGTCCAGTCACTAATAGTTAAAGGTAAAGTTCGTTTTGGTTAACAACACCACTAGAGCACATTAATTTATTAATCATTGGTTAATGGATGTCAAACATTTGGTGATTATTTAAACATAGTCTTAGAGGAAACATTTTTTCCATCAGCAGCAAGGGATCTTTTATATGCACTTTCCCACAGACAGGACAGCACATATCACGGCCTTTGATATATCAGTCGTGGTGCCCTGTTTAGGACGGTAAAAAACACAATCAGAGAATGGGTCCACTGAGCTGGTTCGATCCTACGACACAAGCACCTCAGGTGAGCACTCTACCGACTGAGCTAGATCCCGCCCACTAAAACCATTACTAGGGCCTCGCGACTGAACGTACATCAAGAGCATCATGGGAAATATTTCAGGGAGGGGACCTAGACCACTAGAGCAAAACTGCAGATGTCAAACACTTGGTAATTCTGACTCGTGGTCATTAGAGGAAACCCGCTACATACCACAGCTTTTGCCCAGTTGTGGTGCACTGGTTGGAAAAATCAGTTAAATGGATCCACCGAGGTGGTTCGATCCTGCGACGCAAGCACCTCAAGTAAGCGCTCAACCGACTGAGCTAAATCCCGCCCCTTGGCGTTCGTAGAATGACACTTTATTGTTAAATGGGGGTAGGGGCATTTATAGAAGAACGTGCTCCCCAGTCAATGCTATTGGACCTGGTCTTACTTCGTGAACTGAACACAACCGATATCAGAGTCCCAGATAGGACATTAATTAGGCACGCCCGTCGTGGACACGATTTGTAAAAGATGTGGAGGGTGAGAGAACATAAATGTTATGAAACGTTTTCAAAAGAGGTGGGGCAGTGTGTGTGTGTGTGTGTGTGTGTGTGTGTGTTTATATGTGTGTTTATGTGTGTATGTTTATGTGTGTGTGCGTTTGTGTTGATGTGTGTGTATATATGTGTGTGTATATATGTGTGTGTGTGTGTATTATGTGTGTGTGTTTATGTGTGTGTGTTTGTGACTGTTTAATTTGTGTTTATGTGTGTGTGTGTGTGTGTGTGTGTGTTTTACTTGTGTTTGTGACACTGTTTAATTTGTGTTTATGTGTGTGTGTTTTACTTGTGTTTGTGACAGTGTTTAATTTGTGTTTATGTGTGTGTGTGTTTTACTTGGGTTTGTGACAGTGTTTAATTTGTGTTTATGTGTGTGTTTTACTTGTGTTTGTGAGTCACTGTGCGTCAGTATTTTATTCATGCCCAACATGTCCCTAATTTCCATGAACACCATACCTGACCCCCCCCCCCCCCCCACCCATCCCTGCTCACCCACAGGGCCACGATGCTTCGCTTGTGAATGTGTATTCTGTCTTGAGTGCATCAAGGTACGCTTCACATGTTTTATGCATATATATCGACAGTTGCTGTTGAATACATCAAAATGTTTGTCAAATGCGCGTCCAGGCGAAGCGTGAACGAATTCCGCCCAGGTCCCGGGACCGCTTACAATTAGCAATCTCCGGACGAGGGACATTTTGCCAGCCCAGAAATCACAACAGTGTTATAGCTGAAATAATTATCTCCACCAATCCACCACCCCACCCCACCACCCCCAAAATATTCTTGCGCAAAATAAACTCGTGCAATAAATATGAAGTGAAAACAACGTATGTGAAGTTCTGTACCTTCTTTTATTTTATTTTTTTACAAAAACTGTTTATAATTTAATGTCATAACTACACTTTTTAAAATCTATTAATCAATCCTCCTTTCCTGGATTTACTTTTAAACCATAAGAATAATACTCTGCGGAAAATCTTGTGTCATGTTTCAAATACGATATGACGTAATTTGTCAATCAGACATAAAAGTTAGTTATAAAAGGCGCTAACTCCAGTAAAAATAACAGTAAACAGTAAAAAATAAGTTCCGGTCAAGATTGCACATATGTGTGATACAAGATTAATTTATCACACGGTTTGAACATGTCTTTATCACTATAGTAAGATTGAATAGGTATGTAATAAAATAATCCAGACACTTGATTGGTAAAACTAGTAGATACAAAAGCTCGTATAACAATCTCTATATACTATACCTGCAATAAACATACACGCTGGCATCACTCGATTGGTAAAACTAGTAGATACGCAAGCTCGTATAATAATCTCTATATACTATACCTGCAATAAACATACACGCTGGCATCACTCGATTGGTAAAACTAGTAGATACACAAACTCGTATAATAATATCTATATACTATACCTGCAATAAACATACACGCTGGCATCAGCGATCCCGCCCATGACGTCACCACTTTGGATTCTCGGAACTCTTCGAGAAAGATCGCATTGAACACTCCTGTCGTCCAGGCGACGCCAAAATATATCAGATGGGCGAAGAATGACGAAGCCACAATTATCCAGGCCCAGTGTCGGTCTATATTCCTGTCAATGAATCCCATCTCCAAACTATCGAGACACTACCTCAGCCGTCGCTGTACTCGACGTATAGATCCCATTCTGTGCTGGTGATGAAAAAAACAAAAACATGACTACATAACAAATTAAAGCGGTGTTTAACTGTTAAGACATTTATTTATTTATTTATTTATTTATTTATTTATTCACTAGATCTACAGCACATTTTATTGAAAAGACAAATTTTAATGTAGCAGCCTCTTTAATACGTTCTCTTCCTAGCGCGGTAACAGGTAATAATAGCCTTGTGCTAATTGACGAGAGAGAGAGAGAGAGAGAGAGAGAGAGAGAGAGAGAGAGAGAGAGAGAGAGAGAGAGAGAGAGAGAGAGAGAGAGAGAGAGAGAGAGAGAGAGAGAGAGAGAGAGAGAGAGACAGACAGACAGACAGACAGACAGACAGAGATAGAGAGCGAGAGATAGAGAGAAAGAAAGAGACAGAGATGGAGAGAAAGATACGGAGAGAGACAGAGAGAAAGAAAGAGACAGAGATGGAGAGAAAGACACGGAGAGAGAGACAGAGACAGACAGAGACAGACAGAGACAGAGAGAGAGAGAGAGAGAGAGAGAGAGAGAGAGAGAGAGAGAGAGTCTTTTCTAGATCATCAGGTTGATGGCTGACAGGTCACAGGTGCTGGGTTCGCATCCCGTTATCGACTCTGTGCGGAGTTGTAAGACCACTACAGTCTAACACGAGTAGGATGTAAACCAGTGGTAAATCGCTCGACTGATGAGCGGTCGGCCTAGGATCGATCCCCGTCGGTGGACCCATTGGACTATTACTCGTTTTCGTTCCAGCCAGTGAACTATGACTGGTAAATCAAAGGCCTTGGTATGTGTTATCCTGTCTGTGAGATGATGCATATAAAAGTTCCCTTGCTACTGGGTGTATACCACCAAATCAAATCCCATAACCGACAATAGTAACATATGCGTCTAAAACTCCTACCCGCATCGTATGAATCGACATAAACCCCACGGATATAAATACTACCACCTCTCACCCTTAGAGTGAATCAGAACAAAAATGGGAGTTAACACGGATAGCGTCTATGACTACCCTAAGAAGCACCAAATTTGAGTACTTTTGTTTACAGGTACCCATACATGTTTCAAGCACAAGGCTACTTGACACAGTGGTACTAGATGAAACTATTTTTTTTCACAGCCAACACACATACATTTGTCACCAATCACAGGATTGGTGGTGCTAATTGCTCTATCAAACGTTTGACCCAGATGGAAGTTATTTGGTTTAGTACTACCTATAAATAGAAACATGTAGTGGGTTTCCTCTCTAAGACTATATGTCGAAATTACAAAATGTTTAAAATCCAATAGTCTATGAATAATGTGTGTGTGGGTGTGGGTGGGTGTGGGTGGATGTGTGTGTGTGGGTGTGGGTGTGTGTGGATGTGTGGGTGTGTGTGTGTGTGTGGTGGGATGTGTGGGTGGGTGGGTGTGGGTGGGTGTGGGTGGATGTGTGGATGTGGGTGGATGTGTGGGTGTGGGTGTGTGTTTATACAGTATCCATTGGAGGGCAAGCCATATGTTTACCTTTATTTAAATAGAGTAGGACAAAACAACGTACATTCATACGGCCCGAAATATGCTCTAGCGGTGTTGTTAAACAAAGGAAACTTTCAGTGTGATCAACCGGTAACCATTAACAACTGTCTCGGATAGTTAAGGTTTGTGCCAACGATAACCTGCTTGATTCAAGATGGCCCCCAAGGATTCTGAAACTCAACAAAGTGCTATATATCTGTAAACAGATGTGGTAAAACATGGCTGATCTTTTCTATATGAAGGGTTCAAACAAATAACCTGTAATGTCACACTTTTGATAATTTATAATAATTGAATTTTGCATTTTAAACTCTGCATTCGTGGAGTATTGTTGTTCCAGCCAGTGCTTCACAACTGGTGTAACAAAGGCCGTGGTATGTATTATCCTACCTGTGGGATGGTGCATATAAAATATCCCTTGTTGCTAATCGAAAAGAGTAGCCCATGAAGTGGCGACAGCGGGTTTCCTCTCTCAATATCTGTTTGGTCCTTAACCATATGTCTGACGTCATATAACCGTAAATAAAATGTGTTGAGTGCGTCGTTAAATAAAACAGTTCCTTCCTTCATGGAGTATTGATACCTAAGCGAACATGATTTAACAACAACTCTTAATAATTATATAGTTGTTTTGTTTTAAAAGTTTTCATCTTAACCTTGACATACACGACCTTTTATAATATTGACTGTCTGTTTGGACATTTGTTGGACACTAGGCCTTCAAATGGTTAAATCTGTCATCTCACATCACCTGTTGTAACATCAACTACTAATGCAAATCTGCACTTTCCATTTTAATAAACCCATTTGCTATTACTGTCAAAGATTATCATTGATCACGTTCATACAGCATACAAGTGTGTTGCATTGTTTTTAAATATAGGGCGGGATTTAGCCAAGTCGGTTGAGTGCTAGCTTGAGGTGCGCGTGTCGCAGGATCGAACCACCTCGGTGGATCCATTCAACTGATTAATGTTGTCTCGTTCCAACTAGTGCACCACAACTGGTCAAAGACCGTGGTATGTGCTTTCCTGTCTGTGGGAAAGTTCATATAAAAAAATATCTTGCTACATTAGAAAAACTGTAGTGGATTTTCTCTGATGACTACGTATCAGAATTACCAAAATATTCTCATCCAATAGCTGATGATTAATAAATCAGTGTGCTCTAGTGGTGTTGTTTAAACAAACTGTAACTTTAACTTGGTTTTTAAGGTTATACTTTGTATCACAAAACAGTAAAAAATTGCCCCTCATATGGTTGTTAAAATCAGTGTTTCTGTCAGAAATAAATATTTGGTTATGGCGTTATGGAATTGAATGCAATCACAGTCAACAGGGGGGCATCGCCCAGAATGAAAATGGGTTAAGTTTAGAGTTAGGGTTAATAAAATACACGTTGATTAGCTATTATAGCAAATGATATCAAAGAATAGGTTAGGTTAACAGTCTTTACGTGCACGTTCAGAGCAAGCTGTTGTAGTGCACGCCTGTCATGGGCGCAGGTGTCGACTTATGCCGGCTCATTCGTCCATGAAAGGCTAAATAAAAGTAATGTTAAGAAAAGTAATGCGGAATGTCTGTTTTAAATGGCTAAGTAATGCGACTTCTAATAATAAAAGTAGTAGTTTAACTTTATTTGGACACACATACACACACGTGGGCACGCATGCGCGCACATACACATACATGTGACAGTCTTGCTACCCCCGAAAAATATAAAGGGAGAAAAAAAGAACATTTGCTTGAGCGGCGGGTGGGGGGACGGGTCCGACCCCCGAGCCCCACCCTACACACACGCTTGCTCAGCTAGTTTCAGTTAATCACCACCTGAATACTTTCCAACGAAGAGCGGTATCTTTGTGAGATTATCTCGAATGACGAACACGAAGGGGTGGTCCGCCTTGAAATCTGTCCAGCTTCTTATGAAAGATGTCAGACTGATGCTGATAGCCGTCAAGCCCGCTGCCTCCGTCCCCGTCTCTGTGACGTCGACGACGGCCCTGTGGATGACTCGCGACATGTAGAGATTGTTGCGTCCGGTCATCCTCGAGAAATCGGCGTGTCTGGCAGAAAACGGGCGCACCATCCCCACGTCTATCAAAGCTTCCTTGAGGTCGAACGAGGACTCCAGTTTGAACTTTGGCAGGGAGACTCTAACGTCGGTGGAACTCAGGCTGTCCAGGCTGTCTGCAAGAATAGACGTCAGAGCAGACTCTACGGCGGGAAGACCGTCAATGTCGTCTGGAAGAATGACGAACATCCCAAACCTATTTCCGGTATACGGGAGGAACAGCACCTGGGCGTGGTGGTCATCCAGACGTGCGAACCGGAACCTGCCCTCCAGATGCATCATGGGTACTGTCGTCTGCTGCTGCGTGGGCTGGTGGAACGTCTCGTTCGTCGTGTCCGACGACTTAAACACTGTTGTCCAGTTTGCTTTGAAGTATATGGCGTTAACGAGAACCATTGCGGTGTCAGAGCTAATAGTTCCTTGTAACAGGAGATCGGGAATGAGACCTTCTGTAGCACTGGACACCCAGTCATTGATCGGCCCCTCCGGCCCCCTCTCGTCGTCCCAGTCGAGCGGCTGGATGGACGAGTTGTAGCTCGATCTTAGTGTCTGCTGGAACTCATCCGCCAGTTGTACGTCGTCTCGAATGTAAATCCGATTGGCTGACTTTAGAACGAGGCCGCCTGGCTGGGACATGTTGGCGGCGGCTAGGTGGATGGCTTCGTGGGCGCATCTCCCAAGAGTCCTCAGGCTCATCGTCTTCTTCATCTCGTACGCCGTCAGTCTGCGCGCGCCCAGATACGTCATGCCCAGAGCTTGGAAGACGCTGTACGGGGAGTAGATGCAGTTGGGCATCCTGACGATGGCCGTAGTATGCAAATTAGCTGAGAAGTACGTCACAGCAGACGACAGCTGCCCCAGCAGATCTCTTCCTCCGCCATAACATCGTCTGCCTCCTCGTCTTGACGTTCTAGTGATGACGTCATTGTTCGCATCTTCGTCGCCTGAGACCGCTTGGTCCACGTCTATTGTCGCGAGGAACACTGCAAAAAAAAAAGAAGAAAAAAGAAGAGTTTTTAAACGACAAACATAAAAAAATATAATAAAGAATATGAAGTGCAATTAACGGGAAGCCAAATAATGGTGACACAGTATCATGACATTGAATGTCAGTTAAATTTTAAGTTCGGTTCATATTTTGTTTGGGGTTTTATTATTTTAACAGTTAAAATAAATTAAATAAAGACTTTTTTGATTAAAATTTAGCAATTTCGCAATATTGAAAATATAGTCGAAAAAACAAACAAACATGAAAATTAATAACCTTTGTGTAAATAACAGGTAGGGGGAATGCTGTATTCGATAGGTGGTTACTTAAATATAAAAGGGGGGGGGGGGGGGGCAAAACTAAACAAAACACGAAAAGAAAAACGAAGTTGAAAAAAGCATTTGGAACTATGTCTGTCGGGTGATTGTAGGCGAATGTAGGATCAATGGTAGAGAGCTCGTCTGAAATGCGATGGGTCATGGGATCGATCCAGCTCGATGGACCTAATCTTTCACAGTCCATCAACGGTATAGCACATATCACTGAGTTTGATCAACCAGCTTTGGCTGGAACAAACCCAACTGTATTGATCTACCAAGAGGGGTCGATCCTACGAGCCATCGCACCCCAAGCGAGCCCCACTCCTGTTCTTGCTACAACGCTGTGCCTGTTTAATTAAGCTTCACACTTGCTGTCGTGTATTATGTATTTCTGTGTAATTGATATTGGCCAGATGACCTGTACAGATAATTATATTTGTTTACTAACTAACCACTGTTCTGGACAGACAGCCCAGTTAGCTGAGGTGTGTGCCCAGGACAGCGTGCTTGAACCTCAATTGAATATAAGCACGAACATAAGTTGAAATGAAATGAATGTTTTGTTTGGGACGATACCGCTAGAGCACATTGATCAATTGATCGATCTTCCATGTATACATTCCCACAGACAGAACAGTACATAACATGGTCTTTGATATACCAGTCGCGAGGCACTGGTAGGAACACCGAACTATCCAATAGATCCGGGAAAGTGTCAAAAGTCTAAACGCATTTTAAATATTTAAAGAGACCATACTACGTTTGGTGCTATTGTAACATGTTTTCAATTAATATAACTTGTTTAAGGACAAAAATTACATTAAATATATGTCTTGTGTAGCATACCATTACATTAAAATATATGTACTTTTGTAGCATACCATTACATTAAATATATGTGCTTGTGTAGTATACCATTACTTTAAATATATGTACTTGTGTAGCATACCATTACATTAAATATATGTACTTTTGTAGCATACCATTACATTAAAATTATGTACTTGTGTAGCATACCATTACATTAAATATACAGTGAAACCTCTTAAAACCGGACCCTCTATCAACCGGAATTACCCCAAAATCGGACATTTTTCACAGTCCTTAAAACCGGACAATTTCACTGTATGTACTTGTGTAGTATATCATTACATTAAATATATGTACTTGTGAAGCAAACCATTACATTAAATGTATGTACTTGTGTAGCATACGATGACATTAAATATATGTACTTGTGTAGCATACCATTACATTAAATACATGTACTTATGTAGCATACCATTACATTAAATTAGATACATGTACTTGTGTAGCAAACCATTACATTAAATATATGTACTTGTGTAACATACTATTACATTAAATACATGTACTTGTGTTACATACCATTACATTAAATACATGTACTTGTGTAACATACCATTACATTAAATACATGTACTTGTGTAGCACACCATTACATTAAATTAAATACATGTACTTGTGTAGCACACCATTACATAAAATATATGTACTTGTGTAGCACACCGTTACATTAAATATATGTACTTGTGTAGCAGACCATTACATTAAATATATGCACTTGTGTAGCAGACCATTACATTAAATATATGCACTTGTGTAGCAGACCATTACATTAAATATATGCACTTGTGTAGCAGACCATTACATTAAATATATGCACTTGTGTAGCACTCGCTCGACGCGCGGTCGGTCTGGGATCGATCCCCGTCTGTGGGCCCATTGGGCTATTTCTCGTTCCCGCCAGTGCACCATGACTGGTATATCAAAGGCCGTGGTATGTACTACCCTGTCTGTGGGATGGTGCATATAAAAGATCCCTTGTTATTAATTAATAGGAAAATGTAGTGGGTTTCCTCTTTAAGATTATATGACAAATTACCAAATGTTTGACATCTAATAGCCGATGATTAATAAATCAATGTACTCTAGTGGTGTCGTTAAACAAAACAAACTACGAGTATCCGACTGTTTGTAGAAGCTCATATTGGATTTAACCTCCCAATAATTTATTAATACGAAAACCAAATATATGACGAATTATAATGAAGTATAAGATACTGTGTGTACACGTTTAAAGCGACACACATTAATTAATAGTCTAAACAATATGTAATTTTCTTGTTTACAAAGGCTCTGTTGGTGGGAAACATGTCAGTTGTTTTGAGTGTTTGTTTGTTTTGTTGTTTTTCTAGTAGTTTTTGAAAGAGAGAGAGAGAGAGAGAGAGAGAGAGAGAGAGAGAGAGAGAGAGAGAGAGAGAGAGAGAGAGAGAGAGAGAGAGAGAGAGATGACAGATATTAAGCATTGGCTTTTGGATGTCAAATATATTTTACAGAGAGAGAGAGAGAGAGAGAGAGAGAGAGAGAGAGAGAGAGAGAGAGAGAGAGAGAGAGAGAGAGAGAGAGAGAGAGAGAGATGCAAATACATAAACTTGTATATGTGTGAGATTGTATATGTATGTATCTACATTTTACAAACTCACACACACACAGAGAGAGAGAGAGAGAGAGAGAGAGAGAGAGAGAGAGAGAGAGAGAGAGAGATACACAAACACACATGCACACACTGACACACACACACACACACACACACGCATACACTGACACACACATACATACACACGCATAAACTGACACACACACACACACATACACACACTGATACATACAAACACACACACACACTGATACACACACATACATACACACACACACACACACTGACACACACACACACACACACACACACACACACACACACACTGATACACACACATACACACACACACTGACATATAAAACAACTTAAAGTAGAATATATACCCACCGTAGCATAAGCTAGTCAGACTTATAAACGACAGTCGCGACGTCTTCATGATGTGTACGATGGCACGTTGGCAGCACTCTGTGACACGTGTTCTAATAATTAGTGGTTAGAACTAGGCTATCAGTCGCAAGTGAAAGCCGAGAACATTCTGGTAAACAAAACACAGATTCATTACAACTCTCGACAACAGACCTCGGTGGTGTACAGGTTAAGCCATCGGGCTTAAGACTGGTAGGTACTGGGTTTATCTCCTGGTACTAGCTCCCACCCAGAGCGAGTTTAACGACTCACTGGGTAGGTGTAAATGTACCACAGCGACTTTTTTTTTATCACTAACCATTAACTATTAACATACAGTCTTGGACAGACAGCATAGATAGCTTATGAACACGAAAATAAGAATTTAAAAAAAAAAAGCAGACGAGAAGAAAATGGCGCAATTCCCATGTAGTAGCATAATAGCCAGTGGCGGGGTGTCACAAACTTTCTCTTTCTTTTCAACCCCACCCGAACCTCCTGTTAGATCATTTTGTGGAACCCATCCAGTGCCTATGTCAAATACCATGATCATTTCGTGGAACCCATCCAGTGCCCTATGTCAAATACCATGATCATTTCGTGGAACCCATCCAGTGTCCTATGTCAAATACCATGATCATTTCGTGGAACCCATCCAGTACCCTATGTCAAATACCATGAACACTTCATGGAACCCATCCAGTGCCCTACGTCAAATACCATGATCATTTCGTGGAACCCATCCAGTGCCCTATTTCAAATACCATGAACATTTCGTGGAACCCATATATAGTATCTTATGTCAAATACCATGAACATTTCGTGGAACCCATATAGTATCTCATGTCAAATACCATGAACATTTCGTGAAACCCATATAGTATCTCATGTCAAATACCATGATCATTTCGTGAAACCCATATATAGTATCCTATGTCAAATACCATGATCATTTCGTGAAACCCATATATAGTATCCTATGTCAAATAACATGATAATTTCGTGAAACCCATATAGTATCTTATGTCAAATACCATGAACATTTCGTGAAACCCATATAGTATCTCATGTCAAATACCATGATCATTTCGTGAAACTCATATATAGTATCTTATGTCAAATACCATGATCATTTCGTGAAACCCATATATAGTATCCTATGTCAAATACCATGATCATTTCGTGAAACCCATATATAGTATCCTATGTCAAATAACATGATAATTTCGTGAAACCCATATAGTATCTTATGTCAAATAACATGATAATTTCGTGAAACCCATATATAATATCCTATGTCAAATACCATGATCATTTTGTGGAACCCATATATAGTATTTTATGTCAAATACCATGATCATTTCGTGAAACCCATATTGTATCTTATGTCAAATACCATAATCATTTCGTGAAACCCATATAGTATCTTATGTCAAATACCATAAACATTTCGTGGAACCCATATAGTATCTTATGTCAAATACCATGAACATTTCGTGGAACCCATATATAGTATCTTATGTCGAATACCATAAACATTTCGTGAAACCCATATAGTATCTTATGTCAAATACCATGATCATTTCGTGAAACCCATATATAGTATCTTATGTCAAATACTATGATCATTTCGTAAAACCCATATAATATCTTATGTCAAATACCATGATCATTTCGTGAAACCCATATATAGTATCTTATGTCAAATACCATGAACATTTCGTGAAACCCATATAGTATCTTATGTCAAATACCATAAACATTTCGTGAAACCCATATAGTATCTTATGTCAAATACCATGAACATTTCGTGAAACCCATATATAGTATCTTATGTCAAATACTATGACCATTTCGTGAAACCCATATAGTATCTTATGTCAAATACCATGATCATTTCGTTAAACCCATATATAGTATCTTATGTCAAATACCATGAACATTTCGTGAAACCCATATAGTATCTTATGTCAAATACCATCAACATTTCGTGAAACCCATATAGTATCTTATGTCAAATACCATGATCATTTCGTGAAACCCATATAGTATCTTATGTCAAATACCATGAATATTTCGTGAAACTCATATAGTATCTTATGTCAAATACCATCAACATTTCGTGAAACCCATATAGTATCTTATGTCAAATACCATGATCATTTCGTGAAACCCATATAGTATCTTATGTCAAATACCATGAATATTTCGTGAAACCCATATAGTATCTTATGTCAAATACCATGGACATTTCGTGAAACCCATATAGTATCTTATGTCAAATACCATGATCATTTCGTGAAACCCATATAGTATCTTATGTCAAATACCATGAACATTTCCTGGAACCCATCCAATGTTAAATACCACTATTACTTTTTGGAACCCATCCAGTGCCTCAAGCCAAATACCACCATCATGTTATAGAACCCATCCAGTGCCTTCAGCCAAATACCACCATCATGTTATAGAACCCATCCAGTGTCTTCAGCCAAATACCACTATCATGTTATAGAACCCATCCAGTGCCTTCAGCTAAATACCACCATCATGTTATAGAACCCATCCTTCAGCCAAATACCACCATCATGTTATAGAACCCATCCAGTGCCTTCAGCCAAATACCACTATCATGTTATAGAACCCATCCAGTGCCTTCAGCCAAATACCACTATCATGTTATAGAACCCATCCAGTGCCTTCAGCCAAACACCACCATCAGGTTATAGAACCCATCCTTCAGCCAAATACCACCATCATGTTATAGAACCCATCATTCAGCCAAATACCAGCATCATGTTATAGAACCCATCCTTCAGCCAAATACCACCATCATGTTATAGAACCCATCCTTCAGCTAAATATCATGAAACGTACTGGTTCCCTACCCCTTCCTTGTCTCTGTTTCTCTGTCTACCTCCCCTCCGTCTTCCCTCTCTCTCTCTCTCTCTCTCTCTCTCTCTCTCTCTCTCTCTCTCTCTCTCTCTCTCTCTCCCCTCCGTCTCTCTCTCTCTCTCTCTCTCTCTCTCTCTCTCTCTCTCTCTCTCTCTCTCTCTCTCTCTCTCTCTAGTGGCATCGTTAAACAAAACACACTTTACTGTCTCGCTAACAACGTGCTTCAATTTTAAATCGATATAAGTACGAAAATAAATAATAAATAGAAATGTCTGTTCTACGCACGATTATATTTACCTTCCCCTCCCACCTCGTTCATCCTGCTTTTGCCGGCCTGTGGTGTCGTGGTTAAGCCATCGGACATGAGGCTGGTAGGTACAGGGTTCACAGCCCGGTACCGGCTCCCAGCCAGAGCGAGTTTTAATGATTCAGTGGGTAGGTGTAAGACTACTACACACATACACACACACACACACTCTCTCTCTCTCTCTCTCTCTCTCTCTCTCTCTCTCTCTCTCTCTCTCTCTCTCTCTCTCTCTCTCTAATCACTAACAACTAACCCACTGTCCTAGACAGACAACCCAGATAGCTGAGGTGTTTAACCAGGACAGCTTGCTTGAACCTTAATTTGATATAAGCACGAAAATAAGTTAAAGTGAAGTGTTTTGCCTTTACGTTCTCAAAATTGGCACAGTAATACTTTCTTCTTTCTTTTTTTTTCTTCTTTTTTTTGGATTCGAAGCGAAACAGAAAATACGAAAATAGTGCACTGTAGGCGTGAAATCTTATTTGGGCATTTATGTAAGAATAACAATAAGTGTTTATACGGACGTCACCCAATTAAACACCGACTATACTGTACGATGGTAAAATTCCGTAATTATACGCAGAATAATGTCAGCAAGACGCCCCTTGGCGGCGACTTTTTAACCACTTCTGATTCCTTTCACGTTCTCTGCGCGTGCCTGTAGCGCGAGACCAATTAAAGATCCCGAGTGAAAGGCGCATCTCGTGCAGTGCGAACCGAGTCTGTCGAGTTACTCGCTACTTCCGGTGAGTCCCCTGAAGCGATGAAGCAATACAAATTCTCATTATTGTGTGTCCGCGAGCCTACTTGCATCTTTAGTTCTCCGCGCGCCATGGTAGTGCCTCGTCGGTGATCCTGATTGGCTAAAAATCACGTCTGCGGAGAAATAATATGTAGTGCTTCTTCTCTGATGTAGTTCACGTTCTTTTGTCAAATATATAGGGTTTTTTATCTTGTGTATAGTGGCAGATGCATCATATGTGATCTAACATTTAATGGAGGTAGGTTTATTTATTTCAATCTATTTTGGTGCTTTTATCCAGTTGTTGTTCGTTTGTTTATTTATTGGCACTTATTTTCGTACTTATATCCAATTAACGTTCACACCTCAGCTGTTTGGACTGTTCTAGAACAGAGGGTTAGTTTGTGCTGTTTAACGACACCACTAGAGCACATTGATTAATTAAGCATCGGCTATTGGATGTCAAACATCTGGTAAGTCTGACTCGTAGTCAGCAGAGGAAACCCGCTATATTTCTCCTAATGCAGAAAGGGATCTTTTATATGCACTTTCCCACAGACAGGAAAGCACGCGCCACGGCCTTTGATCAGTTATAGTGCACTGCTTGGAACGAGAAAAAAACAATCAGTTGAATGGATCCAGCGAGGTGGTTCGATCCTGCGACGCAAGCACCTCAGGCAAGCACTCAACCGACTGAGTTAAATCCCGCTCCCAGTAGGTTAGTGGTTAGTGGTTAGTTAGTATTTCTCGTCCCCTGCATTAGGGAAAGTGTAGAGGGTTTTCCATGATGACTACGTGTCAGAATTACTAAATGTTTGACATGCAATAGCTGATGATTAATTAATCAATGTGCTCCACTGGTGTCGTTAAACAAAACAAACGATGTTGTTGTTTTTAGGGGGGGGGGGGGGGGGGGGGGTAGTGAGAACGATGTCTGTACAGTGGTCTTACACCGTGCTTACACCTACACATTGAGTTATTAAACTCGCTCTGGGTGGGAGCCGGTGTAAACGGAACAGTTGTCTGCCCGGTCATGATCTCCTAGGAATACCTATCCTTGGTCTAATATACCTAGGAATGCATGTCCGTAGGAACAGTTGTCTGCCCGGTCATGATCTCCTAGGAATACCTATCCTTGGTCTAATATACCTAGGAATGCATGTCCGTAGGAACAGTTGTCTGCCCGGTCATGATCTCCTAGGAATACCTATCCTTGGTCTAATATACCTAGGAATGCATGTCCGTAGGAACAGTTGTCTGCCCGGTCATGATCTCCTAGGAATACCTATCCTTGGTCTAATATACCTAGGAATGCAAATCCTAGGACTTACGTTCCTTAGGAATACTGGTCTGACTGCCAGGATATCAAGTTTAAGTCCGGTGGTAAAACAAAACGAAAAGCAGTTTCCTTTCTGGTTTATTTAATTAACTTAGGATACTGGCGCCTCTCTTTATTTAAATATTTTCTGTTTATTTCAGTACATGTATTTTCCATTAATATCATTTGCAAAAGTATGTACACATTTTATTTTTTACCTTATAACATGAGCAGAACCAAGGTCTTTATTCATTGCGTGTAATAATTGCAACTTATAAATGTTTAAACATTTAAAAGGAACTCGAAAGGATTTTCCATAATTCCAAGCATGTATTAGTACTCGCAAATAAGTATAACTTGCCCATATGATATACCAACACAATTATCTGTTAGACATAATGTACTGGTATTTGATAATAATAATAATAATAATAATAATAATAATAATAATAATTCAACTAAAAAAATGTGTTATTTGCGTTATATAAATTATCAGTGTTATTATATAATTTTAAGTTTGTGCCTTTTTGTCATTAATGTTGCAGGCGTGTGTACATAGGATGCGGGGTGGGGTGGCGTGGTCTAAACACCCCTCTTCAAAGCAAATTTCTACTTGCCACAGTCTAGACCTCCCACTGCATAATTTACTGAACATGTGCCTGCTTTGTCAATTTTGCTCATTTTCAAAACTTAATTTGGTCTAACATCTAACATATCAGACTCTGGGCTCTATGATATCTTAGTCCCAACCAACCATACCATCGATACAAAATATGTTAAATTGTTTTTATTAAAGTTTATAAATTAATGGAAATATCAATGACTAAGAGTAGGTTTTAGCAGCTCAGTGGGTACCGACTAAAACAAAACAGTAACCCCTGAACAACTATCATACTGTCAATAATATGCACACACAATTTACAAAGATGCTTTTAAACAGATAAACCTACTCATAACACTTTTACACCTGACAGTTTTTGGGAGAAGTGGGGGGGGGGGGGGGGGGGGGCAGGCTGATTTTTATTGCCCGAACACAACGTATTCGCATTACTACCAAGACGCTATATAGGATTCCAAACAAATCAGTCTGCATTTTTACATGGATTACAACTAACGTTGTGAGTAGAATGATGGAATTATATGGTGAAGATTTCAGGCCAGCTATTTTGCCCGAACGTGTCCATTGCCCCCCCCCCCCCCCCCAGCACCTGGGGGAGTGACCGATCCCCAACTCTACCCAGTCTCGAACGCTTAAGTTGTTCCTAACGACCAGGTATAATAATACAGAGACTCTTTCCCCAACTCGTCTCTTATGGTCAAAACTGCCATACGGCAGTCAATCATAATTAATTTCAAGTGTTTTGGTGCTATTTTTAATTGTTCATCAATGAAAGGCACCTTTTTATGCTTATTATTCATGGTTTTTTTGTGTGTTTTTTTTTGTAGTAACTGGTCATTATAGTACTAGTTATTAGTACTAATTGCTAGAACTAAGTACAGTTTTCAAAGTTTTATTTCAGGGATTTTCAGGAATCATATATATGTATAAGCAAAATATCGGAAATAAATTCCAGAGGACTAGGAATACTAGGATTGAAAGTCCTGTGGACTAGGAGTACCAGGAATAAACGTCCCACGGACTTACATTCCTCGGAATGCACGTCTCACAGACTTAAATTCCTAGGAATGCAAGTCCAACAGACTGGGATTCCGAGGAATGGAAATGATTGGACAAAGATTAAGAAAATCACAATTAATCAGATTGTGACTTACCGTCAAAATATAAACTTATAAAACATATTATTAAAAATTGTGTTGGTGTATATAGAAATTGTCTTTTGTTGTTCTCCAAATGTTACGTTTTTTGGAGTGACCAGTTTTCATATATATATTTAAAAACAGTTTTGGGCTATATACATTTTTGTGTGTGTATATATATATATATATATATATATATATATATATATATATATATATATATATATATATATTTCTTCGTGTTGAACACATGAACATATAGCCTACTTTATATCGGTAGTTGTATTATATACTTTAAAAAAAGCAAGATGTTCGTCCTACTTCAATATGCCCACAAAAATGTAAGGTCTCACTACACAGATGTCATCTCCCATTGAAACCCATGTTAAATTGCCCAACTTCGAACGAAGATTTCCAATAGAACGGGTTCTCATTGGCACTAACAACATACACCATTGCGTATATACATTATATAAGCATTTATTTTCACTCCAAAATTGAGAACATTTCCGTCTCAGTTTTTTGCTATATGACCGCATCTGGCTGTACTACCGGTCCGAACAGGTGGTTCATTAACCGATTCACTCCGGCTGGCTCTTGCGCTGTACACCCATGTCCCAAAAGGTCGATGCACAATATTACAAAATAACATGGGTAAAATACAGCCAGAAGGCTTACCATTAAACATACATATTGTTTTAATTCTTCACCATTTCCAAGAAGTGAATATGTGAACCATAACCTGTGTCACAATTAGGAACTATAGTGGACCGTCATCAATCAACTTTCACCCGGAAGTGATCTGTGTAGTGAGACCTAAGACGATTACAAAAATTCACTTCCGTGTCTGATCCACAAGTCTATGATGTAAAAAAAAGAAAAGAAAAAATTAAGTTGATACTTAAACTTAACAATATTCGTTTTTGACAGAGATTTGAACCCACAATAATCTTAAGATTCATACACTTATCCATCACACTACGAGGGAAGGCTGCCCAAAACTAACTTTTTCTCGTATCTTTCTGGCAGCTCGTGCAAATTGCAGAGTATAACAAACGGACATCTAATTTGCCGGACTAGTATTTCTGTCACTGCTGTAGAAGGAATTTAAGTCCTACATACAAGTCCTAGGATAAAAACAACTTTAAAATAAACTAGGTATGAAAGTCCGGGTAGGACTATGGTTCCTAAGCTATGGCGGTCCGATAGGACTATTGTTCCTACGGCCCTCGGTTCCCACGGACCTGCGTTCCTTTTACACCGATACGGGGATGCAAACCCAGGACTATTAGCCATAGTTGTTGTTTTCTGTTAGTCTTACATTTTGTTTAGGCCTAAAAACAATGTTATTCCGGTAACGTGCCGAAAGAAATTAGGTAGGGTAAGTTTTAAACAAAAACTACATTTTCACTCCCTTCATATATATATTTTTAAAAATCGCACATTAAAACAAAGAAGTGCTCTGATCTTTTTCGTCACGGTAGGGTCGGGTTCTCAATATCCGTGTTGTCCTTAACCATATGTCTGATGCCATATAACAGTAAATAAAATGTGTTGAGTGCGTCGTTAAATAAAACATTTTCTTCCTTCTCAAAATTAGTTGTAATCCATATACAATATTGCGTAGTGATTCGTTTGCAACCCTATAATATAGCTGTTTAGTAGTAATGCTAATATGAATAAATTTGGTTATTTTTGTTTAATTCGGGTAAAAACCAGCCTGCGACATATAGTCTTAGAGAGGAAACCCGCTACATGGTTCCATTAGTAGCAGCAAGGGATCTTTTATATGTACTCTTTTATATCTCACACATGCCACGGCCATAAATATACCAGTTGTGGTGCACTGGTTGGAACGAGAAATAGTTACATCTGGAATACTGTTTAGTGTTTACAATATCAGTTTCTGTATTTCCAATGTGGTTCTAATGTTGGTGGTGGCTCGAATTTTATTTTACTTCCTAATATAAATGTTTTCGGAAGTACCAAATTATTTAGCGATAAATTACGGTTTGGGCTATTGTTTTTAAAACATGAAAATGTGTTTAACGGTTGCGGATCAAAGCCCGCTTCTCCTCCGCCCCCTTAAATTTTGCAACAGAGTTATATTTTTATTTTACTTTTTAATATTTTATGTTGGAGAATCCGATGAATCTCTTCGAAATCGTTGTAATTGCGCCCCCCCCCCCCCCCACACACACACCTCCACCACCACCTCCACAAATGGATCCACCACTGTTTAAGATGTAATTTTAGCGGTTACAAATGTTCGGTTTGTCTGAATCGTGTTACAAGAGAAGCAAACTCAGAACTTACGGGTCCATGCCTCTATTTCAGCCAACCAGTGGCTTGTAGGCCGAATATAGTTCCTCTGAAAACAGTGGCAATTTTCTGTTTTTGATTTTGTTGCAATCGGAACTGATTTCACTGTTAGGTTATATGTAATATTAAAAAAGGAGGTGTCCAATATTTAACAGTATAGAGTACAAATATAGTTGATTCCTGCATCTATATCTCAATGGGAGGTGGGGGGCACTGGCTGGAACAAGAAATAGCCCAATGGGCCCACCGACGGGAATCGACCCAAGATGAATCGCGCATCAGGTGAGCGCTGTACCACTGAGATACGTCCCCCCCCCCCCCCCATCCCCACAACTTGTGTAACAAAGGCCGTGGTATGTACTATCCTATCTATGGAGTGGTGAATATAAAAGATCCCTTGCTGCTAATCCAAAAGAGTAGCCCATTAAGTGGCGACAGCGGGATTCCTCTCTGAATATCTATGTGGTCCTTAACCATATGTCTGACGCCATATAACCGTAAATAAAATGTGTTGAGTGCATCGTTGTAAGTAAGTTGCCTCTCTATTGAGGTGTAATAAGAATTGCTTCCCTTTTTGGATCCCTCAAAGTATAGTAGTAATAAAATTTCACCTAGCTTTTGTCGTCGCATTTTCTTTTAATTATAATTGCTATTTTAACAATATTTGTCCATATAGTAATGAATGCATATTTTCAGACAATTTCATATTCAATAGGGTTATCATTTGTTTGTTGTTTGTTTGTTTTTTTTTGTATGTTTTTGTTGTTTTGTTTTGTTGTTTTTTGTAGCACATATTCGACGTCTCTTGGACATTTTAAAACAAGTTCTACAAGCATCTGTGATAATGTACCGGCCTCGGTGGCGTTGTGGCAGGCCATCGGTCTACAGGCTGGTAGGTACTGGGTTCGGATCCCAGTCGAGGCATGGGATTTTTAATCCAGATACCGACTCCAAACCCTGAGTGAGTGCTCCGCAAGGCTCAATGGGTAGGTGTAAACCACTTGCACCGACCAGTGATCCATAACTGGTTCAACAAAGGCCATGGTTTGTGCTATCCTGCCTGTGGGAAGCGCAAATAAAAGATCCCTTGCTGCCTGTCGTAAAGAAGAGTAGCCTATGTGGCGACAGCGGGTTTCCTCTAAAAACAGTGTCAGAATGACCATATGTTTGACGTCCAATAGCCGATGATAAGATTAAAAATCAATGTGCTCTAGTGGCGTCGTTAAATAAAACAAACTTTACTGTGATAATGTATGGCGGGATTTAGCTCAGTCGGTTGATTGCTCGCTTGAGGATCGAACCACATCGGTGGATCCATTCAGCTGATTGGATTTTTTCTCGTTCCAACCAGTGCACCACATCTGGACAAAGGCCGTGGTATGTGCTTTCCTGTCTGTGGGATGGTGCATATAAAAGATCCCTTGCTTCATTAGGAAAAATGTAGCGGGTATCCTCTGTGACTACGAGTCAGAATTACTAAATGTTTGACATCCAATAGCTGATGATGAATTAAATCAGTGTGCTCTAGTGGTATCGTTAAACAAAACAAACTTTATCTGTGATAATGTTTTCAAATATACTAAAATATACTAAAAACAAGCTCAGACACATTACTGACAATTTTTAGATTTTCGTGTATGGACCCCCAAGCATCATTTAACGACGTGACATTCATTTCAACTTATTTTGTAGGTTATATCCAATTAAGGTTCAAGCACGCTGTCCTGGGCACACACCTTGGCTATCTGGGCTGTCTGTCCAGGACAGTGGGGTAGTTTATTAGTGGATAGTGAGAGGTGTAGTGGTCTTACATCTACCCATTAAGCCCTTAAGACCTCGCTCTGGGTTGAAGTCGGTACCAGGCTACGAACCCATTACCTACCAGCCTGTAGTCCGATGACTTAACCACTCCGGTTCCTTATTAGAGTACGTGCTGGGCCATTAAATGGGGGCGGGTGCATTGTTATCATTAGTCAATGCACCCTGTGTACTGATGCAGTGAGCGTGTAGTCTGTGTGTGAATCCTAGTTTTGTGTTAAGGTTGTACCTATCGTCTTAAGTCCCTATTCTAGTGAGTTCAACGGTTATTCATGACCACCCATCCCCCTCCATCCTTGTATAGCACTGAATACAATGACGGAGGGGGATTTAAACTAGCCTAGCTATCTAATTTGAAGGATTAAACCCTTATAGTGTAGGTATTGGTTTAAAAAGCCTAGTGCTCGGCATACTTAACTTTATTACCAATGCAATGAAACGAAACTAACGGTGGCAAGTAGCAGTTGTATACATATATGCACCAATCTAGGTACTTAGTTTGAAGAATTTTGATTCCCGCCCCCTAAATATAGTATTTTAGTAGGCTTACTTGGTTTGTCTTCAGGCTATCTGGATAGTTGTGTATCGGTTTTCCTGCATGTCGTTGCTTCTGGAACCCTAGTTGACTTACCTTAGCTAGGATGGAATGCATCAGTAATGAAAAACATGGTGCGGGTGCAAAGACAAATTCGTGCAGTTTATTTACAGTTAGGTGTAGTGGGGTTCTTGATCCGTGATTGGCTGGATTGGACCAATGAGAGTGCTGCAAAAAATAGGCGATAATTATTGGTGTCCTATCTTGGTTGATTATCTAACGATGTTGATTGGCTGGTTAATTAGCCAATTGGGTTACTGCGACTTCGATCCTGTCTTAGTGAAAAAAAACAAAAAAGCTGCTGTTTCGCTAATGGAAGTGATATATACCAATTGCCAATCACGAGTTTCAGAACATGAATATATATTTACAGTAAAATAATATGGTTATCGTGGTTAGGTCTGGCTGGTACCCCCACGCTCTTCCATCCAAGGGATGTACAGGCGGGTGGTTTTGAGTAATTGTTAATTTATATTGTTAAATTTATGCCAGCTAATTTGGCTAGGTATATGCTTTTACTTTTGTCGTTTCACCGTTCTCTCCCCGGTTTGGAATACGTGGTCTGTTCGAGTGCGTAGGGTGGATGTTCCATCCAGGGAGTCACGGGTGTCACGAGTTAAGCAGCGTATTAATTACTTATTTTAATTATAGATTAAGGTCGCTCTTCCCTCCGGGAGACGTACAGGCGGGTGGTTGCGATCATTTTCTAATTTTAGTTTTTAACTTTATGACTGTCAGGAGCCCGATGGGTGTGCAACGGTTTTCCATCCTGCCTGCGGGCAGTACGTGGCACTTATAGTTTTGGTTTGGTGGACTGGACGAATTGTTATACTGCTTTGAAGGTTTTATGTTTTAGATATTTATCAGGGTTAAGTAAACAGTTAGGTGTAATTGGTTTATTGTGGCTGGCTTCGGTTATTGATTCTATCATTAGTTTTCTCTGGCTGTTGTGTAGCGTGCAATCCAGGAGATAGTGTTTCATGTCTTCCCGGGTGCCACACTCACAGTCAGGGTTTTTATTGGTGAAAGAGCAGCTGTTGAGCTGCGAAGATTTACCTATGTGCAATTTAGTAATTATTTTATCCATATAAGTGTTTAAGTGTTTAGGTCGGATAGAGTTGACTAGTGGTTTGATGTTATAGTGCCATGTATTGGTTGTTAGGTCTCAGTTGGCCTGCCATTGATTAATGTGGTGTTTTCTTGCTTTTGACATTAGTTCTGATATTCCTAAAGGTAGTGCTGTAATTTTACTAGTGATTGAAAGTGCAGTTTTGGCTCCATAGTCAGCTATTTCATTGCCAATTATACCTACGTGAGCTGGGACCCATTCGAATACCACTGTTAAATTAAGCTGGTTTAGTTCATGAAGTTTATTGTGGATGGCTGCGAGGATATCTGGCCTGGTAGATTTATTAGTTCGAAGTGATTGGATAGAGCTAAGACTATCTGAAAAAATAACGCTTTTAGAGTATTGTTTAGTTTTAATCCAGATTAGGGCTTCATAGATGGCTGTCAGTTCTGCTGTATAGACTGATAGGTTATCTGACATCCTGGCGTATTTAATTAATTTAGAGTGTTTAGATATTTTTTCTTCAACTACTGTGAAGCCAACCCTACCGTTATCTAGATTTGTTTAGCCATCCGTGTAGATATGGATGTGCTCAGGGTAATTTTCGTTGGCTGTGGCTTCGAACAGGATTTTCTTAAATGGTGGAAATGGAGTTGAATCCGTAGCTTGTTTAATTAGATAAGGTGTGTGGCACTCGACTGGCTGATTGATATGGTATAGTGCCACTGGCGTGTTATCTATACCTACTTCTATTTCTATTTTACTAGCTTTAGTGGCGAAACAATCATTAAGATTTTGATTGGTTTTGAATACTAGTCCTCGTTTAGCTATGTTAGGAGTGAGTTCCTGAACTGGGTGATCTAGTTTAAGAGAGTGGATTTTTAGATGATAATTAAGATGTTGAAGATTGCGACGATATTTCAGTGGCATAATGTTAAACTCAACTTCTAAGCTCTGTCCGCTGGTATTTGATGGAACTTTAGCTATGATTCTAAGAGCTTGGTTTTGAATAACATCTAATTTATGTAACAGTTTGGGGGCGGCGCAACTGTAGGCTTGGGCTCCATAATCTATTCTGGAGAGTATGCATGCTTTGTAAACCATAAGCATTGCCTCTGTTTGCGCTCCCCAACTGGTACCTGAGATGGCTCTTAACAAGTTTAGAGTACTTTTTGAGTTCCTGACTATGTCATTGATATGGTCACTAAAGGTTAGTTTTGAGTCAAAAGTTACATCTAGAAATTAAAAATTTTTGACTCTTGGAATTATTTTATCACCTAATTTAAGTTGGTGATTATATGATTTATTGACTTTATTAAAAAGCATATAGACAGTTTTAGTTTCTGATAGTTTAATGCCCCAGTCCAGGGCCCATTTGTTAAGTCTATTCATATCAGCTTGCATTAGGTGAAATAAATTAGTGGTTGTGTTGCCTGTGCGCCAGATGGCGCAATCATTGGCAAATAGTGCTGTGTTTAATGGCGTGGTCGTTTTTGATTTTCCTTTAGTATTAAGTGCTTTAGTTATGTCATTAATAAAAATGTTGAATAAGGTTGGTGAGAGGACCGAACCTTGTGGTATGCCATTAATTATTTCGGTTCTATCTAAATAGTGACCGTTCACTCTAACTGATATTGATCTATTATGGATCAAATTGTTGATAAAATTAAACATATTACCTTTAATACCGTTACTCTGTAGTTTATTTAGTAGACCTTGACGCCATACCATATCAAAAGCTTTTTCAATATCTATGAATATTGTTAAAACCTTATGAGATTTTCGAAATGCATCATTAATACTATTTTGTAATCTAACTATTTGATCTATTGTTGAATGTTTAGTTCTAAATCCGCTCGTACAGAGTTATTAGGTTATTTTCGAGTAGGTAATTGTTGAGTCGTTTATTGATAATAGTTTCTAAGGTTTTGCACATGTGGGACGTGAGTGTTATCGGTCTATAACTCCCTGGGAGGGAATGGTCTTTTCCCACTTTAGGGAGACTAAAGCATTCTGCATGTTTCCACGCAGTGGGCATTTGACCCTCCCTCCAGATTCGGTTAAAGAGCGATAACACTACCTTTAGGGCTACGTCCGGCATGTGCTTGAGTAATGTGTAACTTATTTGATCAGGCCCGGTGGCAGTATCTTTTTTAGCTGTTTTTAATTCAAACATTGTTATCGGTTTATTAAATTCTAAATTATCAGTAGTTGGGTGATTTGCTGTTTTAGTATCATTAGTTGGTAGAGAGTTATCTTTCTTAAGTTTCTCAAAAACATTGCTTAGGAAAATTTCCGTTGCTACTGTTTTTACTGAAAGTTTTACTGAGAAGGTCGGCCTTTTGTTTATTAATAGTTGCTGTTTTATGTTTTTGAAGGACTGTGGAATTAGCGCGTTGTCCTTGAATAGCCTTAATTTTTTTCCACATTTCTCTAATAGATGTTCTATTGATAATTTCACCGCAAAATTTATGCCAGCTGGCTTGTTTAGCATTGATGATAAGCTTACCTACTTCGTTTTTGGCTATTTTATATTTAGTGTGATAGTCTTGTTTCCCTGTTTCTTTTAATAAAGTTTACGCATCCTCTTCCTAAAGCCGCATTTGGATTTAATTTCGTCCGTCCACCAGTTAACTGGTCTATTTTTATTGAAGGGTTTAGTTTTAGGAATATTCTTTTCAGCTATTTCTATTATTTTATTAGTAAGTTTATTAGTGGCGTCGTCAATGTTTAGGCTATTTTCTAACTTAATTTTGCTACAGTCGTTTGTAAAGCCAGCTCAGTTAGCTTTATTAAATGTAAATTTAGGTATAAATTTTTCTTCTTCTGTATAAATAGTATTACATTTATAGCTGGTTAGAATGGGGAGGTGGTCGCTATTGAGAGCTTCTAACGCCTCCCATTGGGCACTTGCATCTATATTGTTAGAGGTGATAGTTAGGTCGATGGCGGATGTGCCCAGATAGTCATGTATAAAAGTAGTACTGCCATCGTTGAGACATACTAGATTGTGTATATTGATGAATTCCTCTAGTTGTCTCCCTGTGCGTCGGAGTGCAGACCTCCCCACAGTGTGCTATGACAATTAAAATCTCCTACAAGAATTAAGTTATTGTTTGAATTTATGAGTTTATTGTACTCTCTTAACGTTAGTTGATTATGGGCTGTTCCCGGTGGGCTATAAACATTGATGATATCAATAGGCATTTTATCGTTTTGTATAGTAAGTCCTAGGACTTATAAGTTTTTATTAATAGAATCATATTTAATTTTAGTATGTGGTATGGTATTTTTAATTAGAGTGGCTATTCCACCTCTGGTACAATTTTCTCTATTTTTATAATAACTTGTATATCCTGGAATTTTAAATACTTTAGGTTTTTTTTTATCTTTAGTGCCGATTCCTAGCCAAGTTTCTTGCAGGCAAATTATATCTGGCTTGATGTTGCTAGTGCTAATGAGTTGAATGAGTTCGGCACCATGTCCCATTGAATGGAGGCCTTTAGCGTTCGACTGGAAAACGCTAAGGCCCTTATTTCCTATGGTTGAATTATTAGCGGGGACGTATAGAGACTTGTCTCCCATGACCCTGGCCCGATGTTTTTTTTACGTTTTTAGTTATTTTTAGATTTAATTAGGTTAATTTTTGGGGGTAATTAGACTAGCTTTAAATGTTGATATTTCCTGTACTAGAGTTTGAATGATGGATTTGAGTTCACTAACTTCTGACGGTGAGTTGGTTTTTAGTTTTTCTGCATAGGAGCAGTTTTGATTAACTGTAGGAAATGACTTAACGCTAAACGTTTTTTGGTTGGCTGGTTTATTTGTTTTTTCGCTAGTTCTGTTTAATTTGCGAAGCGCCTTCTGATAGTGGTGGCATCTGGTGTCGTGAGCCATGCGCCGGCTAAGGCAGTTAGGGCATTGCACAGGTCTGGTACAGGGTGAGTTGCGTGATGATCTTTCATGTTTGTGTCCACACCTGTGACAGGTGGGAAGTTCTCTGTGATGGCGGCACTTAGCCGCACTATATCCCCACTGCTGACAGTGGAAACATTTACTGGGCTTACGTTCATAGGGCGTGAGCTGGTAATGGCGCCCTTGAACGCATATGCGCTGGTTAGTATTGCTGAGTGAAGCAGCTATTAAGACATACAATTTGTATTGTAAATCTCCTGTTACTTATACTGACAAATGATGCCTGAATTAAATCCAGTGTCTGATTTTATTTTATAACTCATGAGTTTTCTTTTATTTAAGCACATTTACCAAATTGCTAAACTGTTTTGGCTAAGTATATGTGTTTCATTTTGTGCAATATCGGTTTGTTTACCACAACTCCATACACGGTCGGACCACAGGGCTTCTGTTTTTTTCTATCTTTTTTTTTGCCTTTTCTTAGATTTTATTTTCGGTGTGTTGTGTTGAACTTTCGCAGTTGTTTACTGTGAAATCTGGGTTATTGTTGGGTTTTTCAATATTGGTTTGTTTACCACAACTCAATATACTCTTTTCATGGTCTGAAAATAACGTTTATTAACGTTTTGACGATTCGGGGATGGGGTGGGGGTGGGAGGGGTTGGTGTTTTTGTTTTTTTAACTTTAATATACTTTATTCTTCACAAATGTGACTCTTTCATTGATGTCTACACTATTTTTTTATTAATAATTTTTACATTGGTGTTGATCATCATATAACTTAGTTAGACACCCAATTGTCGCTTGTTTTTTGTTTAGATGCTGGCAGGGCCGTAGCTAGCGGTGGGGGGAGGGGCAAGAAAAAAAACCCGAGAAAATTATAGAAACTTAATGAAAATTCTCTTCTTGACCGTTTAAGGAGTTGGTGTCGTTAAACATTCATTCATTCGTTCATTGTGTGCTGGGGTGCAGTTCATCCATTCCATTCTCTGTCTTAATCAGTCGATCGATCTAGTGTCGAAATACCAATACAGGTGTACGTTAGACATCATATAACCGTAGGACAAAATGTATACAGCTATTGTTAAACAACGATTCCCTTGCATTCCCCCCATATGCTTTTCATTTTTCAAGAAAAATCTATTTCCATACAGAACGCTAGTTTACACTTCTATCCTATGTATTACAGCACAGACCACGTGACGTATCCCGTGATGATATTTATTGATTTAACGGTAATAGAAGTGACAGTGCGGGCTTTCTTTTTTTCCATTTCTCAACATATGCCAATTTTAATTTCGTTTTTCTTCACAACCAGATGACATTCTGTTAAAAGAAAACATTTGGTTTCCGGGATTTCAGACACATTTTATGTTTGAAATTTTTACAAAATGTCATTAGGTGCAATTTAAGATTTAAACAGGGATCTTACTTCGCTGCACCCAGAGCCGTATTAATGCACAGGCCGACTAGGTCCAGGTCTATGGCACCGTTAGAGCACATTGATTTAATAATCATCGGCTATTGGATGTTAAACATTTGGTAATTGTAACAGAGTTTTACAGAGGAAACAGCTGCATTTTCCCATAAGCAGCTCGGCAGAGCCTCGCGGCATTCGCCATTCTTACCTTCACAGGATAAAGTCGATATCTTAAGACAGTAAACAGTTATTGTTATTATTGGTTCTTAAATTATTTTTAGCATAATTAATATAATATTAATAGTATATACATTATATATATATATTTATATATACATATATAATAATAATAATAATAATAATAATAATAATAATAATATAATTTTTATTTCAGACCAGTGATCCATAGAATATATTTAAACATCACATACAAAAGTGATTACATAATATACATTAGCTTGTGCCAGCGATTCACACATACAGATTTGACGTACACACTTGTACAGCGCAGGTGGGCAAGTAGGTCATTTGAGGTTGTTTCGATTCTGCTATTCAGCGAATATTATTTGACCTAAATATCAAAGTTACAATTCACATACTTTTTAAATAATCCTATGTTCAGTAGCCGTATGGGTTGGGGTTTTTTTTTGGTTTTTGTAATTATTATTTGTTGTTGGGGTTTTTGGGGGGGTTTTTGGGGGGTGGGGTGGGGGGCACCTGATATATACTCTGTCAAAAAAGAAACGCATAGGTGATAGGGAAGAAGAAAAGTGTTTGATTTTACAAAATATCAGTTTTTTCTACAATGTTGCCGAATGACCATGTTTGTTAATGTTCCTGAAATGGGACAGCATGCCCAAATGCACCCTAAAACAAATTTAACGCACGTTGTGCGACAATTGCAGGAAATCGGCGTGAAATGGTCAGATTTTGGCGAATGCACGTGAAACTCGGGGAAAAGATTGGGATAGTGATGGGTATTTAAAGTTGCAATGCTCGCAATGATGCCTCATTTCCATTTCGACTTAGACGAGTTACAAGATGCCAAGACTATGCCTGCCAAATCGAAACATTGCAATAAGCCGTCTCCAGTTAGGTGAATCGCAGTCAGCAGTCGCACGCCACATGAACGTCCATCAGAGCACCATTTCACCTCTCTGGGACAGGTACCAGCAGTTTCAATCAGCTGAAGACCGGCCCAGAAGTGGAAGACCTCGCATAACTGCAGCACAAGATCGCTACATCCGGGTTCTGCACTTGCGTCACCGAACTGCCACAGCAACGAACACTGCTGGACGCATACCTGGTTTGAGAAGGGTGTTTGCACAAACCATTCGGAACCGACTTCGAGAAGCTGGTTTACGGACTAGGAGACCATATGTTGGCCCCGTCCTACGACGTCAACGTCAACATTTACGTGTTCGCTGGTGCACGGATGTACATGGGTGGAACTTGGGAAACTGGCGGCGAGTATGTTTTAGCGACGAGTCACGTTTCCTTCTACAGCGACGTGATGGAAGACAGCGTGTTTACCAATAACTGCGTCGCCCAAGTTGACAGATTCGGTGGAGGGAGTGTCATGATGTGGGGAGCCATCTCATACACCGGCAGAAGGCAACCTGGCAACCTGACAGCTGTACGCTACCTGGATGAAATTATTCGCCATCACATGCTTCCCATTTTGGATCGACAGAGAGAACTCTTTCAGCAGGACAATGCCAGGCCGCATACGGCACGTGTAACAATGGATTTCCTACAGAATGAGAACATTAATGCGCTGCCATGGCTATCAAGATCGCCAGATCTCAACCCCATTCAACATCTATGGGACGAACTGGACAGATGTGTACGCCAGCGTGACCCGGAGCCTCAGACGATTCCGCAACTGTCACATGCACTGCAGGAAAAATGGGCTAGGATTCCACGTGCCCGGATTCAGAGACTCATTCAGTGGCCACACAAGGTACTGATTTCAGCGCCCTCATGCGACGCTGTTTGGCGACGAAAACGCCCCCACTGCCGTCAGTTCATAGCAAGAACATTGTCACATACTCATGTCAACTTTGACTGTGATACGATCATAAATAACGAAATTATGCCACTTTGTATTAAAGAGATAATTCCATGAATATTTCGCCTTTGCGTTTCCTTTTTTGACAGAGTATATAATAATAAAATAATAACACATGTGGCTACTGAATATAGGATTATTTTTAAAAGTATGGGAATTGTAGCTTTGATGTTTAGGTAATTTAATTTTAAAATGGCAACAGATTTAATTTTGTAAACAGCAAAAATGCGACATCAAAAGCTAAGTGAAATTATAGCAGTTTTCCTTCAACCGGATATTCGTCTTGAGGAATATTTGTTTCTATATTATTAATAACCATTCTCTTAAGATATTCCTTGAGCGAATTAATAACTCACCGATGTTAAAAAAAGTTACATTCAAACCATTGATATAATTAAATTGATTTAATGTAAAAAGAATTCTCCATACTTCTTCACAAGATTGCATATCTGAGAAAAGGTCTTTGTCAAGTCATTTCGTTTTTATAAAGGATATATGGCTTTTTATATGGCAATTATAGAAAATTAGTGTCTATAAAAAGTCAAAATATGTTTCTCTCTATATATTCCTCTCTCTCTCTTTTTTTCTCTCTCTCTCTCTCTCTCTCTCTCTCTCTCTCTCTCTCTCTCTCTCTCTCTCTCTCTCTCTCTCTCTCTCTCTCTCTCTCTTTCGACAAGGGTTCAAATAACAATATGTTAAACACCTAATAGCCATAGTTTTAAATGTGCTGAGGTGTTTTTAAACAGTTTCTGTTCGTTTCGCTCTTTCTTCCCATCAACATATCTAATATTATTGGATGTTACTTAATTTTCAGGTGACATTTCTCTACCAAATGATTGTCCGAAAAGTCATTCTTCTGTAAGAATTTTGATTGGTTGAATATAAGAATATAAGATCATCTCGACATGCCGTGGCATTGGTCTTGGTTAGACCTGCATACAGCTAATGTCAAACTTGAAAGTAAGATATGAGTTTGTTTACACTGACCGCCTGTGTTGCATCGACTATTGATTCTCTTTGGGTGTAGCATATCAATGTGTATTAAATTTCCTATGTTGTTATTGTTTTTTACTAAAAAATAAATTCACTTGACCAGTGTGTGTGTGTGTGTGTGTGTGTGTGTGTGTGTGTGTGTTATAAACGTGCCATTTATCGTTTCGTCAAGTATACTTATGCTAGGCTAAAACTACCAACTGCCACCACAAAGTTAGCTCACTTTCTGCTGTCACGACTTTTACCACTGTTCAGTTGCTAGTACTAGCGTTCTTGCAACTCGATTCTCATCATATAACCCATTAGTTAATCTGAGCGCACCTGTCGTAAGTCGAGAGTTGGAGAAATTACAACGCAACCGCCAAGTTGGCCAACTTCGTCGTGGCAGTTGACAGTTTGAGACAAGAATTACAGAACAAAATTACTATAAATGCACGTGCCATTTGTCGTGTCGTCGGGTATCCGTTCGCGTCCGCCATGAAATGAATACAGATGTGATATCTCCCAGGAATCGCTTTGTCACACAGTGTGTTCACTTCCATTTCAATCAATCATGCTGCGCATCACGCGAAACATACATCGTATCAGAATTTGAAAATCAAGCTAGACAGAGAAATATGTCTTTGTTGTGTGTGGGTGTAATTCGAAGCTTTAATGAGACGTGTGACTAATTAATGATAGACCAGAGAGATGGACTTAATGCGCAAAATATGGCCGTGCTCCCCAATCACTCTTTCTACTAACTTTCAAAATGTTGAGGACTGTTTGGGTTTTGTTTTTTTAACATATTATAACATGGGCAACATCATATAGCCTCCTGTCAAATATAACCCCTAGAAACGTAGTCTGGCAGATATGCATACAGACAGTGTTTGACTGGTAATCTAAAGCCAATGTCAGTTTATTCAAACAAATCTGCAACTGATGTTCAATGATACTCGTATTGGACGATATGTAGCAAATCTGAAAATCATCGACACATATCGAGCTATCAACACGAGGTTTTAAAGGTGATGCTGTTAATTTTCACGGAAAATAACGCTACTGCCATGATGCTACCTTGGGGCACACCCATCTCTTGGCAGTGAGAATCAGATACAGTGGATCTCACTCGTAGGTTAACGTTCCTTCTTTTCAATGTTTAAAACTAAATTAAGGGAATCGACCGTTTAGGTCCATGTTATGAAGGTCTTTTAAAATGCAATACTTCCGCGTGCTATTGTAAGCCTTATCTAAATCAATCTGAATCTGAAACGACAAAACAGTATGTTTAAAAGAACCAAGAGTGATGATTGTAGTGTTTTATAACTGATAATTTACTTTTTGTTAAACATTATGCCTTCAAATATATAACCATAAAATAATTCAATTAACTAATAGGCCGACGGATTTGTTGAGGCGGTCAGCGGGTGTTGATTGTAAGTTTGCTAGATTTGTGCACCTCATCTGTCGCTAACTTCACTTAACTACCGGCAATCAACTTGCCAGATATTGTGGAATTGTCGGTTTCATAAGTTATATGTGGAAATCGACCCATACCCATATCTGTTTTTATTACATAATTAAAGAAAGATAATTTGATATATTTAAACAAAAGTTCTACAGTATAATAATGTTCAGCGTCGCCAAAAGGATCACTATATAAACCCTTAATAAAGGAATATCAATTACAAACATATCTGACGAAGCCAATTGATTCACGTAATAATAAAAGAAATAACAAAAATGAGAATTTGTGCACATAGGCTAAATATTGAAGCTGGTAGGTACAAACATATATCGATAGAAAACAAAGAGTATGTACATTATGTAATATTACAGGCCCGTGGGACGGATTTTCAAAGTGGGGGGAGGGGGGCTCATTTTTATGGTTGTTCTATCGTCAGGTTTCCGTATTAGCATTATAAGACATTTTAAAGTCCCAAAATAAAAACTGGCGAAAAAAGGGGGCTGAGCCCCCAAATCCCATCCCTCCAGCAATCACTGTAGGGCCTATACATTGGCAAGATATGATGACTCGATAAATCTCTATATTTTCGGTCACTGACCAAAAATATAGATCACGTGACATAAGCCTGACTCGACTCGAGTTTTTCAGAGTAGATTTTCAATAAACATATTCTTTAAATCATTTGTTGAAGTACAGTAAATACAAATAACTTTTAATTTTGCGATAACAATACAAAACATATATATTTATTTATGAATTAGAGTTTAGAAACGCTTTTTTAATGTGTCAGAATGTAGCTAGCGTAATGACATCATGTATCTTGTATGACGTCATGCGGCAAAATCATTGCTAGGTTGACAATACTCTATTTGCGTACACAAAACTGGAATAAATAATGATTTTCCGACTATTACTGTAGGATTGCAGGATAAAAGAATTAACTGGTTACTGTCTAAAGATATCGGCTTTATCCTGCTCAGGATAAAGCCGATATCTTCAGACAGTAACCATTTATTCCCTATATGTAAGTCATCCTCCACCATTGTTCCGCACTATTGTACATAATATTTTATTACACCGCGGTGACGGAGATACCCGTGAGAGATTTTTCATATCCCACAATGTGAGATATGCTTTTTGAGAGGTCATGACCTCCGATCACTTTTCGCACCCTTGTTTTGGCTTTGTACATAATAAATGTAGCATATCTTACCGTAATTTCTCTTGAAAGCCATATTTAGTAAAAGGTACAATGTTTTAATCACAAGATTTTCTTCAAACACATTCAGGTGTGTTGTTAAAAAAAAAAAAAAATCAATAGCAATTTTGCACTGAAATTTTTCCAGCATTCTTAAAACGGAAACGTCATGTACCCAATTTATAGTTATTGTAAGGAGATGCAAAGTGACGTCATTGGAATACCGACGTCATTCAAATTCAAAACTAATTATTTCAATTTCTATGTATTTGTTTGCTTTTTAGTATACACATGCTTTACAATTTACAGCTGTTTACTACTAGTGTGTGTTATTTGTTTTAATTATTTTTATTTTTGGGATGGAGGGACTCTATGACATTGCGAAAGCATAAATACTTTAATAGTATAAAAAGAGTGCATAGGCAAAGAAGGGTTATGCCCTCTGAATCACTCCGCTGTTTTGTTTACGTTCAGTGTCCTGTTTAGTGAGAGACAAAAAATATATTTGGCGACTCAAATTAATAATGTAGCGCGTTGTAATAAATAGAATACTATACTCGTCCCCGTGAGAGACCGTTTATATTACAACTCGTGTGTTGTCGATCGTACATCACGAGCGGAAGCGAGTGATGTACGATCGAAAACACACTCGTTGTAATATAAACGGTCTCTCACGGGGACTCGTTTAGTATTCTCTATGTATTTCATTGTTATAATGTTGATAAGTTTCAAAACTTAACGCAATAAAGAACTTGAACTTGATAACATTGTCACAACAATATAAGTGATACTAAACGCAACCCACGTTTATATGGTGTGCAAGCACATTTCAATTTCGATGTTACAGAGTTATTTATGCAAAGATTGTGTCCAGCATCGATAAATTTGTAGTTAGTTATCACAAATAAATGTTAAAATAACGAAATATGTACATGCGACTATGATGCTACAAGTTTAATATCACAGCTTTGAAAAAAAAGGAAATAAAAGAGAATAAAAAAGGAAGATATGAAATAAATACATAATCAAAAAGAATTAATGAAAAAAGAAAGACGAAAAGAAAGAAAGAAAGAGAATGAAAGCAGGCGCGCGTGCAGACGGAGGGTTTCGGAGGTCGAATCCCCCTGCACAAGTAACTTTAATTTTTTTACAAAACATTTTGCAGGTGAGCATGTCTCGACCCCCTATAAATTTCGCTTCCCTTAATCTAGGCCATCTCTGCGGACATTGCTACACATATGAGCCTGAATCGAAAGAAGAGGGAAACAGTGAAGCTTCGACTGATAATGCTGAATTAATATCAGTGTTGAAATGCTAGGTAATCGCCAGCCCGAATATACTCTGACGGTGAGACAGCTAGACGAACATTTGGACAATTATCAACTCTCTCTTACTCTCAGAGACCAATCTATATAAATTCGCTGCCTATCAAATGGTAGTAATAGATTCCCACTCTAATACAACAACAATGCTATGTTTGACATCAAATACCGTTACATCGATCTTTTGTTTTTTAATCACACATCAATTACTAATACACACAATACAGGAAGAAACCCGACATAATAATGTTCTGTTTGAATACGTAGATGCTGACGGGGAGCTCGAAAATTATCAATGTAAATGTATTTAACGTTAAACATAGGATTGTGTAGAATTAGAGCGGGAATCTTTGACTTCCGTTTGATAGGCAGCGATTGCGCAGCATTTATATAGATTAGTCTCTGACGGTAAGAGGGGCGGGACGTAGCTCAGTGGTAAAACGTTCGCTTGATGCGCGGTCGGTCTAGGATCGACCCCCGTCGGTGGACCCATTGGGCTATTTCTCGTTCCAGCCAGTGTTCCACAACTGGTGTAACAAAGGTTGTAGTATGTGTTATCCTGTCTGTAGTATGGTACATATAAAAGATCCCTTGCTGCTAATCGAAAAGAGTAGCCCATGAAGTGGTGATAGCGTGTTTCCTCTCTCAGTATCTGTTTGGTCCTTAACCATATGTCTGACGCCATATAACTATAAATAAAATGTGTTGAGTGCGTCGTTAAATAAAACATTTCCTTCCTGACGGTAAGAGAGTGTTGATAACTGTCCAAATGTCTGTCTGTCTATCTTACCGTCAGAGTACTCGGGCTTGGCAATCACATGCACGTTTTGTCAAATAATAACAGTTTCTTTCAACACGCAACGAAATAACGATTGACATGAAGCAGTAATAAATGATGGATGTGTGTATAGGACTATGCTTCCCGGGTACCCAGTACGGATATGTTATCAGACACTTTATTCTAATGCTCTAAAGGAACACCCAGAGCGCGTAGGAATATTTTACAACATATAGTTGGATATTCTTCCATTTGGCTGTGCAACAAAATTGAATGCCAGTCCAAGAGTTATTTTATTACATGTGTTAGACGAATATATCGAGAATCTGTAAGTAATAATTAAGTAGCATTTGTTAAGAGCGGTTTTCTTCCGTTTGTTCGTTTTTGTTTTTGTTTTGTTTTGCTTCTTAGTTTGTTTGTGTCTTCCCTTTTTGTCTTTCCTTCCTACTTTTTTCATCCCCCCCCCCCCCACAGTGTAATATACACACAAGTACCCACTAGTACATGCATGCATATATTATACCTATGTGCGCGCACACGCACACGCACACGCGCACACGTATGTATGCACACGCAAACACACGCACATACATACATTCATAAAAAAAAAATTATTTGTATTTTTGGGAGAGGGTAGGTTGGTTTAGGCTGCCCGAATTAAACGAAAATGCCCAAATCTGAATGACAATATTTTGTTCATATTAGCATCACTGCCAAACAGCTATATAGGGTTGCAAAAGAATCACTGCGCATTTTACATGGATTACAACTAATGTTGCGAGTAGAATGACAGAAATACATAATCAAAAGGCCAAAGGTTAGCACATTTTCCCCGAATGTCTATCGTTTTTCTCCGAATTTGAGGATTTGCTCCAGCACTAGCGGGGATGGGGGCGGCAATTGCCCCCTGCCCCCTGTCTCGTACGTCTATGCGTACAGGTACATAAAGTAAATAGATATTCATACATCAATACATAGATACATACATCATACATATATACATACATACATACATACATACATACATACATACATACATACATACCTCGATACATACATACATACCTCGATAACTCAGAACGTATCGTGGCAAGTCTGCAAGTTGCGGGCGATTCGATGCCATAGGTTCGAGGCCAGAAATAATCTAATTATCTCCTGCGCCAGTGCGTTAATATCAATGTATGTAATAGTCAACCTCGACATACATACAATATATATAGATATGCATACATCAATACATACATCAATACATACACACATAAATACATACATACATACATACATACATATACATACATACGAATTACTTTATAGCGTAGAATAGTGTACTCCGATAACACCCTCATACTACTTTTCTGTAGGGTAGTATGCACAGTGTACTTGAGTCATGGTGTTTATGACTTCGCATCAGTGTATTGCAGTGTACTCAAATAGTACCGCGATATTACGTATCTGTCCTGTACTACGGTGTACTTGTACTCAAATAGTACCGCGATATTACGTATCTGTAATGTACTACGGTGTACTTGTACTCAAATAGTACCGCCGTATTACGTATCTGCCCTGTACTACGGTGTACTTGTACTCAAATAGTACCGCGATATTACGTATCTGTAATGTACTACGGTGTACTTGTACTCAAATAGTACCGCGATATTACGTATCTGTAATGTACTACGGTGTACTTGTACTCAAATAGTACCGCGATATTACGTATCTGTAATGTACTACGGTGTACTTGTACTCAAATAGTACCGCGATATTACGTATCTGTAATGTACTACGGTGTACTACGGTGTACTTGTACTCAAATAGTACCGCCGTATTACGTATCTGTCCTGTACTATGGTGTACTTGTACTCATATAGTACCGCCATATTACGTATCTGTAATGTACTACGGTGTACTTGCCACACTATTCAGGTTGTTAACCAGCACCAACGCTACACGAGGAAACCCGATGTCTCTATGCGAAACGAATCTGTACTGTGCTTTCGAGTGGTGACGTAGAGCAAAGTGTGTGTCCACGTGACACGTTGGTACTGGTTAACAACATGTAAGTTATATGTCATTACTGGACTCGAGAATAATTAAACTAAAACTCTGTGGCATCAGATTTAGGAACAAATCTGCATTTTAGACACAGCAGCTAGCTATCATTTGGTTGTCGATGATTACCGAAGTGATACACACAGTCCTCATTAGCCCCCCCCCCCCCCAAACAACAACAATATATCAATAAGGGGAGGGCTAGAGGTGACTCGAGCTATGTGTACTAAAGTCGTAATATTCTCATAGTATTTCTCTATAGTGTGGTACAGTGTACTCCAGTCGTGATATTCTCATATTATCTCTCTACAGTGTTGTACAGTGTACTAAAGTCGTAATATTCTCATAGTATTTCTCTGTAGTGTAGTACAGTGTACTCCACTCGTGATATTCTCATAGTATTTCTCTATAGTGTGGTACAGTGTACTAAAGTCGTAATATTCTCATATTATTTCTCTATAGTGTAGTACAGTGTACTAAAGTCGTAATATTCTCATAGTATTTCTCTATAGTGTAGTACAGTGTACTAAAGTCGTAATATTCTCATAGTATTTCTCTATAGTGTAGTACAGTGTACTCCAGTCGTGATATTCTCATATTATTTCTCTATAGTGTAGTACAGTGTACTCCAGTCACGATATTCTCACATTATTTCTCTATAGTGTAGTACAGTGTGCTCCAGTCATGGTATTCTCATATTATTTCTCTATAGTGTAGTACAGTGTGCTCCAGTCGTAATATTCTCATAGTATTTCTCTATAGTGTGGTACAGTGTACTCCAGTCATGGTATTCTCATATTATCTCTCTATAGTGTGGTACAGTGTACTACAGTCGTGATATTCTCATATTATCTCTCTATAGTGTGGTACAGTGTACTCCAGTCGTGATATTCTCACATTATATCTCTATAGTGTAGTACAGTGTACTCCAGTCATGATATTCTCATATTATTTCTCTACAGTGTAGTACAGTGTGCTTTAGTCGTAATATTCTCATATTATTTCTCTATAGTGTTGTACGGTGTACTCCAGTCGTGATATTCTCATATTATTTCTCTATAGTGTTGTATGGTGTACTCCAGTCGTGATATTCTCATAGTATTTCTCTATAGTGTAGTACAGTTTACTCCAGTCGTGAGGTTCTCATATTATTTCTCTATAGTGTAATACAGTGTACTCCAGTCGTGATGTTCTCATTATTTCTCTATGATGTTCTCATTATTTCTCTATAGTGTGGTACAGTGTACTCCACTCGTGATATTCTCATAGTATTTCTCTATAGTGTAGTACAGTGTACTCCAGTCGTATTATTTCTCTATAGTGTAGTACAGTGTACTCCAGTCGTGATATTCTCATATTATTTCTCTATAGTGTGGTACAGTGTACTAAAGTCGTGATATTCTCATATTATTTCTTTATAGTGTGGTACAGTGTACTCCAGTCGTGATATTCTCATATTATTTCTCTATAGTGTAATACAGTGTACTCCAGTCGTGATGTTCTCATATTATTTCTCTATAGTGAGGTACAGTGTACTAAAGTCGTGATATTCTCATATTATTTCTCTATAGTGTGGTACAGTGTACTCCAGTCGTGATGTTCTCATATTATTTCTCTATAGTGTGGTACAGTGTACTCCAGTCGTGATATTCTCGTATTATTTATCTATAGTGTGGTACAGACCGGCCTCGGTGGCGTCTTGGTTAGGCCATCGGTCTACAGGCTGGTAGGTACTGGGTTCGGATCCCAGTCGAGGCATGGGATTTTTAATCCAGGTACCGACTCCAAACCCGGAGTGAGTGCTCCGCAAGGCTCACTGGGTAGGTGTAAACCACTTGCACCGACCAGTGATCCATAACTGGTTCAACAAAGGCCATGGTTTGTGCTATCCTGCCTGTGGGAAGCGCAAATAAAAGATCCCTTGCTGCTAATCGGAAAGAGTAGCCCATGTAGTGGCGACAGCGGGTTTTCTCTCAAACTCTGTGTTGTCCTTAACCATATGTCTGACGCCATATAACCTTAAATAAAATGTGTTGAGTGCGTCGTTAAATAAAACATTTCTTTCTTTTTTCTATAGTGTGGTACAGTGTACTACAGTCATGGTATTCTCATAGTATTTCTCTATAGTGTAGTACAGTGTACTCCAGTCGTGATATTCTCATATTATTTCTCTATAGTGTGGTACAGTGTAAACCAGTCGTGATGTTCTCATATTATTTCTCTATAGTGTGGTACAGTGTACTCCACTCGTGATATTCTCATAGTATTTCTGTATAGTGTGGTACAGTGTACTTCAGTCGTGATATTCTCCGTGGGTTGTGACAGTGTGTAACTGAAACCATGACATACATTTCCAGTACCCTATCTGTGCACAATACTGATTCTCAAAGTAGTTATGATAGATTCCTGGAGTATACCTTACTAGCGGGTACTTTGCCTGCAAAGGCCTAGGAGAGCTGATCTTGTCCACTATATATGGTTCCAACCCCGTCTGTAGGAGGAATATCACTTGATGGCACAAGTGAGAAAAGGCGCTAAAAACCTTTCTTCAATAGCTATATACATGTACGACAGGTGTTGCATTTGGTGCGTAGATGTAGCGCATTTCACTTCGTTTTATTTTGAGGATGGCCAGGCGGGCTTTAACAACAACAACGAGAACAATAACATCGACAACAACTGGCGTAGCCGATGGAAGCATGGTGAGGGGCGTTTCTCTCCCCCCCCCCCCCCCCACAATCTTTTATAATTTCCTGTCGCCTCATAGCACGTGTCAAAGACAGTGTGGGTGCACCCCCTCACACACACACACACACACACCACACACACACAAACCACACACACACACACACCACACACACACACCACACACACACACCACACACACACACACACCACACACACACACACACCACACACACACACACACCACACACACCACACACACACACACACACACCACACACACACCACACACACACACACACACACACACACACACACACACACACACACACACACACACACACACACACACACACACACACACACACACACACACACACACACACACACACACACACACACACACACACACACACACACACACACACACACACACACACACACACACACACACACACACACACACACACACACACACACACACCACACACACACACACACACACACACACACACACACACACACACACACACACACACACACACACACACACACACACACACACACACACACACACACACACACACACACACACACACACACACACACACACACACACACACACACACACACACACACACACACACACACACACACACACACACACACACACACACACACACACACACACACACACACACACACACACACACACACACACACACACACACACACACACACACACACACACACACACACACACACACACACACACACACACACACACCACACACACACACACACACACACACACACACACACACACACACACACACACACACACACACACACACACACACACACACACACACACACACACACACACACACACACACACACACACACACACACACACACACACACACACACACACACACACACACACACACACACACACACACACACACACACACACACACACACACACACACACACACACACACACACACACACACACACACACACACACACACACACACACACACACACACACACACACACACACACACACACACACACACACACACACACACACACACACACACACACACACACACACACACACACACACACACACACACACACACACACACACACACACACACACACACACACACACACACACACACACACACACACACACACACACACACACACACACACACACACACACACACACACACACACACCACACACACACACACACACACACACACACACACACCACACACCACACACACCACACACACACACCACACACACACACACACACACCACACACACACCACACACACACCACACACACACACACACACACACAGTGTGGGTACCCCCACAATATAAAGTCCTGGCAAATTTTTGTTTCCCTCTTTTCCATCACATGATGTGTTAGATCCGCTGGTAATATTATATTCAATTTCGTCTTGTAGCAGTAACCGCCCTCAGTGGAGTCGTGGTTAAGCCATCGGACATAAGACTGGTGGGTACAGGGGTCGCAGCCCGGTACCGGCTTTCACCCAGAGCGAGTTTTAAAAACTCAATGGGTAGGTGTAAGACCACTACGCCCTCTTCTCTCTCGGTAACCACTAACAACTAACCTACTGTCCTGGACAGACGGCCCAGATAGCCGAGGTGTGTACCCAGGACAGCGTGCTTGAACCTTAACTGGATATACGCACGAATATGATTTGAAATGAAATGTAACAGTAATTACTGCCCTATTTACGAAAATGCCCCAACTAATCATCATGCGTTACGTATCTTTGATTATAATAGTTAATAACTATTGGTTATCTCTTGACGGAAACTGTATATTGTACAGGAAACGGTCAAAGACCAAGACTTTGTTATTCTCTTCAATATCTCAGTGCTGTTGACTTTCTGTTGATTGACCTGCGGTCTCTCGTGTTGTGTTAACCTACGCACACCGTTAGTTGGATTAATTTGCCTGACCGGATCTGCATCTGGATAGTATTAACTCGTTATGCTACCTAATAGGAGTGAAATGGGAACATTGACGTTGTAGTATTAGTGTCTGACCCTTAATTGGCTATAAGCCTGAAAAAGAAATGAAATCAAATTAGTAGCATTGACCGGACTTAGTGCCTTAGTGGTTAAGCCATTAGACTTAAGGCTGGTAGTTTTGAGGTTCGTATCCCGATACCGGCTCCGACTTGTCTCTCACTAACCACTAACAACTAACTCTTAATCTGCTGTCAGTGCGCCACGACTGGCATATCAAAGGCCGTGGTATGTGCTACCCTGCCTGTGGGATGATGCATATAAATTACTAATGGTGCCACTAATGGAAAAAATGTAGCGGGTTTCCACTCTTAAGACTAAATCTCAAAATTATAAAATGTTTGACATCCAATACCCGATGATTAATAAATCAATGTGCTCTGGTGGTGTCGTTCAACAAAAACTATTGTTTTTAAACCTACTGTCATGGATGTACAGTCCAGGTGTAATAGCCCAAAATATACTCCCCGCCAAACTATACCCGGGGTATAAACTGGACTAGCCCAGAATATACCCCGGGGTCTAAAACAGGCTAGCTCAGAATAAACCTCTCTAGTCTGTATTTCAATGTCCAGAGGGGTTTTTTCCATCATAATTTATATATTTTGGGCTAGAGAATATTGAAATATCTAGCACATACCACGGCATTAGATGTACAAGTCGTGGTGCATGATTGGGACAAGACATAGCCCAATCGGCCCACTGGCGGGGATCGATCCTAGAGCTACAACGCTCCCGACGAGCGCTTTACCACTGGGCTACGCCCCGCCCCTTAATGAGGATTAAAGGGACTTTCCTAAGTTGTCAGTCCTAACAAGACTTCTGTTTGTCACCATAATAATAATAATAATAATAATAATAAATAATAAATAGAGGATAATAAACGAGATACCAGTTATCGAATTTATGTCCTGAGTGAAATACTGAATAGTTATCACGAGCTTTAGCGAGTGACAAATGAAAATTATTTCACGAGGGATATAAATTTGAGAGTTTGTTCTATTTATTACCGCAGCTATTTTTTCTTTCTTTAAACGCCTTTATTTTAGACGCACCAAAACCCCATAAACAACCCCACAGATATTGAGATACTACGAACAAAACATGGTGTCTTTGTATTATGTAATTTGAATAATGCAAATGTATATCATTAGCTGAAACTGATGTAAAATGGCTAAAATGGATGTTTAGCTAATAATTGGTTTCAGAGAGCACGATTTGGGACAATAGTGCCAAGCTCGTCGTTTGCTTTCAGAATGGATGCTAAACATTGGAGATTAAGAATTGCAGGTTCAGTTATGACTCGTATTCTCTGTTTTAAAGTGGATGGCGTGTAGCTTGACTAGGAAGAACAACAGTACCAAGCTCCTTTTTATTTCTGTTTCAGAATGGATGCTAAACATTGGAGATTAAAGATTGCATGTTTAGCTTATGACTCGTATTCTCTGTTTTAGAATAGATGGCGTGGAACATGACCTGGAAGAACACCACCCACTTGTGGCTAGCCGAGGACATCCTCATCCAGAAGATCGGCACGGTCCTCTACACTTACATCCTGCCAGTGATCGTGGGGAGCGGCTTCATAGGAAACAGCCTCTCCATATGGGTCTTCTTCAGGAAGTCGCTGCGCAAGCTTTCGTCCAGCGTGTACGTGCTGGCCGTGCTGGTGTCCGACACGGGCTTCCTGGTCAGTCTGCTGTTCGTGTGGCTCGAGGTGCTCGGTTACTACCTAAACCACGCGCAGGGCGTGTGCCAGGTGCTCGTCTACCTCACCTACGTCTGCAGCTTCCTCTCTGTCTGGTACATGGTGTGCGTCACCGTGGAGAACTTCATCACCATCTGCCACCCGACGCACGTGCAGATCATGTGCACGCGCGCGCGCGCCACCACCGTGGTCATCGTGCTGGCGCTGGCGGCCCTCATCATGTACAGCCTGTCGGTGATGATCACGAAGGTGAGACAAAGTCCGGGAAGCCCCCGCGCTCTGTGCGAAAAGAACCTCGAGTACCAGACGCTGACGTCGATCTTCACGTACGTCGACTCGATCATCACCCTCCTCATCCCGCTGTCCGGGATCGCCATCATGCTCACCGCCATGGTCCTCTCAACCGCCAACTCCTTCCGCTGGAGGACTGAGAGCAGCCCCAACAGGGAACTCATGGGCAGACGGCTGTCTGCTGCTAATCCTCAAGTTCGAGTGGCCAAAATGCTGTTCGCTTTGTCGGTGTCGTTCTTGGTGATGAACTCGCCCATACACGTGGTCAGGTTGTACTATTTGCTGCGGTCCAACTCGCCCACCATCGCGGATCTGTCATACGGGGAGGGACTCATGCACCTGGTACTCTTGTTCGTTTCATATTCCAACTGTTCCATTAAAGTGTTTCTGTTTCTCATTTTCAGTAGAAACTTTAGAAAGACTTTACGCAATCTGTGTAAGGGTCTGATCGGCTGTGTTTTCAAGTGCAACAAGTATAAACTTAACGAAAGAACCTTTGTGTGATTTTGTTCTATTCAGGTCCCATTTCTTTTTTAAAAGGTGCTTATTTATCGAAGTACGAGTATTTCTTCAGGATTATATCAAAATGTCATATCATTATATCATCTGAGAAATTACGTTTAGGGAGTCAAAGTGACAAAAACAAAATGGTAGTATACGAAATTAGGAGTGTGTTGAAATTGCATTGTATCTGAGTATAATAGAATGTCACAGATTATGTTTTTATCTATTTTTGTGTGTTAATTTCTTTAGGATTGTTTCCAACATATTTTTCTAACCAAATTTAAATATGCTGAATTCAAAAAGATGTGATGGCTTTTTTTTTTAAATAATGCTTATTTAGTCAAAATAACAATAAAGAAAACACGCCTTTATACTTGGATATACAACGCATTTTCGACATGTGCAGACATTCATATTATGAAACTCTTAAATGTAATTTTTCAAATGGACAACATATATATTTGTATTCAGCAAACCTATATTAGAATAGAAAAACAAAACATCTATGTTTTCAAACAATGTAGATACAAATGTGTTTACAGGCATCGACATTAGAGGCAACCGTCTGAACGAAATTTAGGGAGAATGAGTTTACGATCTGAGATTGGGAATTGCATTTTTGTTTAATGTATTTTAAATAGTTAAAAAGGGGGGGGGGAGAGCCTAAATCTACATGTTAACATCAATTTTTGGAAGATTTTATGTCTGTACCTACCATATACATGATCTAACATTTTTGGGGGTGGGTGTGTGGGAGTAATATCAATGTAATGGGGATCGATTGGTTAAAGGGACATTCCTGAGTTTGTTGCATTGTAAGATTTTTCTGACTGATAACATATTTCTACGATTAAACTTACATATTAAATATATTTTCTTGCTTACACTATCAGTGTCTGTATATTCAATGTGTTTCTGATCGTCTTAATATTTGTAGGAAGACCAAACTGGATTCTGTCTTCAAATAATTTCGTGCGTATAAAAAAAAAACAATATTTTAGGAAATTAAATTAAATTTAACCTAGTAAATATATTAGAACGATCAGAAACACGTTTAATATAACGTCACTAACATTTTATGCAGAAAAAAAATATATTTGATATGTAATTACTATCGTTAAAATGGCTCTTTAATATAAGTTTCGATTTGTAGGTGATAAAAATATTGACGCCCTGAAGCTAAAATCAGAGGATTGATAATTTATATCCTTTATTTTGCAAATGCCTTGAGAGGTCAGTGTATGCGTTGCCCCCCACCCCCCCCCCCCCCCACCCCGTTGAAAGGCAATCTAAATACAAGAATACGGCGGAGTTGATTATAGACAATCAATATTGTTATATAACAATTGTGTGTACATATTTTGTGTATAATTATGTAACAATCTCAAACACAACAGCACATTTAATAACTCATCTCTTCAGTTTGCACCCCCAGGAATTGGCAGGAAAACAATACACGAGAGACATGAGAGCTCATAAGCTAGCATCTCAAGCACTCCAACGTTTAATGTTTGCAATTAATGATTTTCATAGAACAGAATTACAGAAACATTCACCAAAGACTAATTAAAATAAAAATTTGTATGACAACGTTGTATGTTCTTATTGCTCTTTCACAAGTTACTTCACACAATTTAATATTAATCAGAATGCTAATTTTAAATTTTGATTAATGGTTTCAGTGTTGAATATTAAGGACAGAGCTTGACGATCACTGGGATCAGTATCTGTACTCGTAGTGGTACATGTTGCCATGGTTTTATAGATACATTTGTATGATCACATTTACAGTCGATGATGCACTGTCTATTATATCACGCAGATGCTCATCGGTTGCAACATGAAATCCTGTATACATTTTTATGTGGTAATTTTGTGGTCAAACGGCCCAAAGCGCTAAACTGCAACATAGTACAATAAGGTACAATCCTTGATTTCAATAAGACATTTTACACACACTATTTACAGCATACCAAGCCGGCTTGGAAGTGAATACATAGCTGATCATAAAGAATGACTTGCTACCCATACCAATGTGTAAATAAAAAATAAAAAAATAAAAAAAAACTCCACTGTGGGGATTCGAACCAAGACCTTTGGTACGAGAGTCCCACGCTCTACCAACTGAGCTAACAGGGAAATTCTCACTAGCCAGTTCCAGTAAGAGCACTTTACACCAAAACTACTACATCCTGCCCCCTCAAGTGAAGTTACGTCCCGGAGCTGTGGGCCGCGGGCAGTTGAACTGTTACAGTTCCTCACTGAGTTATAATTATTTAAGAATTGAACGTGAAATTTGTTGAGTTTCATGCTAGTATGAAACGCAAAACCGCTTTACACACTGTATGAATGGCGTAGCGCGTTAGCGCGAAGCCATTCATACTAAAGTGTGTAAAGCGGTTTTGCGTTTCATACTAGCATGAAACTCAAAAATATTCACGTTCAATGTCTAAAAATAGAATCTCAAGGAAATTCCTCGGGGATTCCTTTGTTGACATAATTCATAAAGTAGTTCCGGCTATATAGCCAAAAATAGTGCTAAACTGAGATTCATGGTGCTATGAATGCCAGTTTTTATCATCACGTGATACGAATTTGACCAATCCAAGGGTTTATAATAAAGGGATTTTTAGAGATTGGAATTATATTCTGGTATAAAGTACACACCCAGTGATTACGTCGGCTCCAAATGTAAGAGATAAATCAACCTCCACTGAGGGGATTCGAACCATAGACTCAGTACAAGGGTCCAGTATTCTACTGACTGAGCTAATAGGGAAATTTGGGGATTCCCCACTAGCTACTGCCAGTAGGAGCACTTTATACCTACACTACTACACCAATACCCATTGAAACAAACTCAAGATTCAAATGTATCTAAAAAAAAAAAATCACGGGAAGTCAGTCTTGATTGTTGACGGACGGGCATTGGTTCAAAGTCCAAAAGACAAAGGGAACAAAATGTTTGAGAAATATGCTGATATGTTGTATTTGATCGCTACAAGTCTCTGTTAACCAAACTAAATGCACAAATAAGAGATATACAAACCCGTAAGAATGATGCCAATGCCTCATACTGAACAGAAAGCAATGTAAAATTAACTAATTTCCTGTTTGAAACTGTTTTTTTAAACTTTGCATTTAAATACAATATGGGTGGATGGTTTCACTGAGGATGATGCAGTGTAGAGTAGTAACACTGAATTGAATGTTGAATAACCAAAGACCAAGCGCGGGGAATCTGATACCAAAATAGTAATTAAAAACCTATCTGACTAAATATTGCTGTATATATTAGTGAGACACTGATATTCTGTTGGTTTTTGCTTTTCCACATGTCAAATATACATGTATCAATTGAAAATATTTTCAAAAAAACCATTTCTATAAATATAATATTAGAAAACACCTTTTACTACCAGAATGTTGAGTTTGGTTGCTTTTCATGCTCCGAGATGCAATACTATTATTTCATATGTTATGGTATTTCAAGGCAAATTAAAGGGACAGACCCTAGTTTGAACCCGTGAAAATTAACACTAAGGTTAGTTAATCTACAAACCTGTAACACATTTGGATAAAGTTACAATTGAGTGAAACATGAGTCTGTGACTTTGAAATGCTGAAATACCCACTAAAGTAGACTAAAACAGTACTCGACTCCATAGCTGTCACTTCTCAGACGCACATGCGTTTTTAAAATAAGAAAAATGCATTTTGTGATATTAAAACACCAGGATGACCAAAAACACTTCGAATGTGCGGAAATGGATTATCTAAATAATAAAATCTAAGTAAAGCAAAAACGGCTCTAATATTTAAAAAATATGCCTTAGTGTTTAAAAACTAGGTTATGTCCCTT